>NC_056522.1:332864503-332870407 GCF_019175285.1 Sceloporus undulatus
AATAATAATAATAATAATAATAATAATAATAATAATAATAATAATAATAAATTTTATTTCTACCCCGCCTTTCCAAAAAAATGATCAAGGCGGCTTACAAAAGTTAAAAACAGTTACAATACAAAGTAAACAATTACAGTATAAAAGTTAAAACATTACTGCATAAAAAGGGAACAGGAATCAGAAAAAATACACATGTCAAGGGCAAAAGCAATCAGATCACAATGGTCCGGGGTCAGACGAGGAAAAGAAGGGGCAGAGGAGAAACAGTTAACTAAAGTGGGAAGGCCAGCCGGAATAAGTATGTTTTTAAATTCTTTTTAAAAGAATCTAGTGAGGCGGCGGAGCGAAGCTCTACAGGGAGCTTATTCCAAGAAAATGGGGCAGTGATGGTAAAAGCCCTCTGTGAGGTCCTCACAAGATGTGATCTAGGAACCTCTAACAAGTTAGTCCCGGATGTTCGAAGTGTGCGGGGCGGACTATATGGGGAGAGGCGGTCCTCCAAGTACCCTGGGCCCAAGCCATTTAGGGCTTTATAGGTCAAAACCAACACCTTGTATTGAGCTCGGAAGTGAATAGGCAGCCAATGTAGATCTTTTAAAATAGGTGTTATATGGTCCGACCTGGAAGTACCAGCGACCAATCTAGCTGCCATGTTCTGTACCATTTGCAGCTTCCGAGTTTGGTACAAGGGTTGCCCCATGTAGAGCGCATTGCAGAAATCCAATCGAGAGGTTACCAAAGCATGTACAACAGTTTCAAGGTCCCTACGGTCTAGGTAGGGACGCAACTGGCGTATCAGCCGAAGCTGATAACAAGCACTCCTGACCGTCGCATCCACCTGAGAAGTCAGCTGGAGCGACGAATCAAGGAGTACTCCCAAGCTGCGCACCGAGTCCTTTAAGGGGAGCATGATCCCGTTCAGGACCGGATGACTGATCTCACCACCCGGAACTGGGGAACCTATCACCAGTACTTCCGTTTTCCCTGGATTCACACTGAGTTTGTTCTCCCTCATCCAGCCCATTACCGACGCCAAGCAGGCATCTAGAGGAGAGATGCCATCCTTAGTTACTGCATCAGTCGGAGACACAGAGAAGACTATCTGGGTGTCATCAGCGTACTGATAACACCGCGCCCCGTGTCTCCGGATGATCTCTCCCAGCGGTTTCATGTAAATGTTGAATAGCATAGGGGACAAAATCGCTCCCTGAGGGACACCAGATGTAAGGGCCCTCGTATCGGAGCGACAGTCCCCCAGCTCCACCATCTGGAATCTGCCCGAGAGGTAGGAACGGAACCACTGCAAAGCAGTGCCCCCAATTCCCAACTCCCTCAGGCGTCCCAGAAGGATACCATGGTCGATGGTATCGAAAGCCGCTGAGATGTCCAAAAGCACTAACAGGGACACGCTTCCCCTGTCCATGCCCAGACGGAGATCATCAACTAAGGCGACCATGGCACTCTCAACTCCATAGCCCGCCCGGAAGCCGGTTTGAAATGGGTCCAGAAAATCGGTAACTCATAATGCATCTCAAGAGAGAAGAACAAGGGACAGGCAGGTTGATGCCACCTCATAAATAGTGTGTTCTATCCTATGCCCCTCTCTTTCTTATGTCCCTCATGCCACACATATCCTCCATCTTAACACTGAGCTCTTACACCCTCCAATGCTGTGATTGAGAGTTCCTGCATGGCAGGGGGTTGGACTGGATGGCCCTTGTGGTCTCTTCCAACTCTGTGATTCTATGATTCCACCTCTTCAGAACTGTTTTTAAAATTAATTTTTTATTGATTTTTAAACATATATACAAAGGAAACATAGAAAACAAACCATATATACATATGTGATGGGGGAAAGGGGGAGTGAAGATGGGGATATGGGAGAAACAATGTTTAGGGAGGAGAGAAGGGGGTAAAGAGAAGGGGAAAATACTTGTTGACTTTAGTCGGGTCTAAATAGAACATAATTCTGTCTATTTGTATTGTAAAATACAATGGACTTGCTAAGCCATACTCATTATTGAATGAGAAAAATAGATAATTAAATCTTCGACAATCAACAGATTCTCATCTCTAAAATCCTGTATTCTCAAGTAATTGCCATATATTCCTCCACTGCCATCCATTTATTTTTATATTCTTGTATTGTTTTCCCTGCTGCATACATGGATAACCTGTCCATATTCCAAAATTCAAGAAGTTTAAGTTTCCATTCTTCTATAGAGGGAATTGTACCAGATTTCCAGTGTTTAGCCATGGCTCTTCAGAACTTTTGGATAAGATGAGCAGGAAAAGCCCATGCCACACATGCCCTCTGTCTTAATGCTGAGCTCGCATGCTCTCTTTTCTTCCCTTTCCCTTCCCTGCACCTGAGAAAAAGGAGTATGAGAGCTCAGTTTCAAGATGGAGGGCATGTGTGACACTTCCATCCCCTCATTTGAGAAACTGCCTCATGGTCACTAAAGGGCATGTGTCTGCTGTACCAATGATTGAACTTTTGGTGAAGCTGAGTGGGCAAATCATAAGTAAGGGAAGCCAAATTTTGCTGTGTCTGATTGTGGGCAGGGCTGGCGTGGCTGGCTGCATGATGGACCCTCTGACTCAGCTCCTCCTCCCAAGAAGGGGTGAAACAGAAACAAACTTCCGAGCACGTGGCGGGTGCAACAAACTTTAATAACTTCAAACCAACAAAAGTCCCAACAATTCTCCGACACGCAGAGCACTTCCCCTTAGTGAAACTCTAAGTCCCAGAGACTCCGAAACTCGGCGTCTGGACTAGGCGTCGTCCTCACAATCCTGGCCACGAGACCGAGCCCGGCCTCCTGAATGCTTCTCCAGAGGCTCTAAGTCGGACTTCTCCTTTTCTCTGGGTATAGGCCCGGTTTGCCAAAGTTCCCCTTTTGGATCCCACCACGCCTCTTCTAGGGAGTCCTTCGGCCCGCTAATCCACTCTTCTGTGTCCGGGAAGGGAAAGTCACCCTCTACTCTAGGGTCTCTTAAGGTAACCTCCTCGTGTGGACCTTTTCCTCAGGCCCCGGACCGAACTTGCAAACTAGCCGGACCTCCGTCCCTTGTCGCCTTCCTTACCACCTCCTCTCTCCCTTCGCCTACCGCGACTCCCCGTCCTCTTCTTCCGCCATGTGAACCTCTCCCCGGTCGCCTTTCTCCTATTCTTATATCCCCCAGGCCGGCTCCTCCTCCTCCTAAGTCCGCTTCTCGCTCCTCCTCCTCCACCTGACCCTCATTAGCCCCTTCAGCCCTCTCTCTTAAGGGAGCCACCTCGCTACACTGATACTGGAGGAAGGCATAATGGGGGAAGACCATTTGCATTACTCTTGCAGAGACCAGTCCTTTCCTCACACATACCGTACATCCTTAATGGTGCATTCATACACCCACCCAGATGGCTTGTTCATCTTTTTCATATTTGGTGTACTTGCAGGGTGGCTTTTCTCATGTCCTCCCATGGGGGTGATGAAGGTCATGTCCCACATTTTAGGAACCTGGACTAGATTATCCTTTGGATACCCTCCATCACTATGATTCTGTGATTCTATGAAAACTATCACAGCTTTATAGCACAATATGTATGTGGAAATAA
This sequence comes from Sceloporus undulatus, assembly GCF_019175285.1. NCBI lineage: Eukaryota > Metazoa > Chordata > Lepidosauria > Squamata > Phrynosomatidae > Sceloporus > Sceloporus undulatus. The sequence goes on from NC_056522.1 coordinate 332,868,108, forward strand.
TAACTCAAAGAGTGAAGACTGGTCATATAGGCTAAAAATTCCAAAATAGGATTTCATTGGGGAAATATTGTGTTACCTCTGGTGGGTTTTTTCTCTGAATGAATTAAGCCATCTACTCACTCCTTTAGTTGTCATTATGTGTGAAGGTTCCTATTATCTAAAACAGGGGTAGGCAACCTGCGGCCTGCGGGCCAGATGTGGCCCGGCAAGGCCTTGGGACCGGCCCCCGCCCGGTCCTGCTGCCGATTGCCGCCGGAGCCTTTGGCCTCTCGTGTGAGGGCGTGGGGCCTTTGGCCTATCAGGAGGAGGTGGGCAAGGGGGCAAGCGGCGGGCAAGGGGGGCAATTGTCTATAGAAGCCTCCAAAAGATGCATTTATATTTTAAAAAATTTAAAAATCAGCTATTTTTTTTGTGTGTCCTCCATTTTTTATAAAAGTGTCCTCCATTTGAAAATTTTGTCCTACATTTGTACCGGTTTATTTATTTAATTAATTTTTTAAAGTTGTTTAATTATTTATTTTTTGGCTTCGACCCCCCCCAGTTGTCTGAGGGACAGCAACCCAGCCCCTGGCTCAAAAAGGTTGCCTACCCCTGATCTAAAATAAACCATCCCAAAATACAGCTTTAGCAAAAATAGAAAATGATTTGATATTGGACTGGATGAACCAATAGTTTCATTCAGTACAAGGCAGCATCCTATGTTCTGTCTTCCATCAGCCTGCTCAGGTGCCTTCATGAAACCTCTGGTTAACTATCACTGCCAGAGAACTTGTTAAACGCAAGAGTGAAGTAGTGTGATGCAAATGCCATGATCACTGTGATGTATAAACCAAAAAAATTATATATTCTAGCTTCTGATGTTGACCTAGCTGAGAACTATGAGCTTTGGGTTCACTGTTCCTGCAAATATTTTTCTCCCATGAGTGAATGTAGTAGCTGAAAGGAATGTATGAAGCAATCCTAAGCAGACCATACTTAATTCATGGTTGTGCAGCACAGAGTTTTACACTTAAAGATATTTTTTCTTACTTTAAATAATAGTATTCAAAAAGGAATTAGGAACAATATTGCAGAAATATTGGGGTTTTTTCTAAGGGCTCATTCACACTGGTGGCATTGCTCCGGAAGGAACTGGGCAAATTCGGGGGGCCCCCTCCCAAATCTCTCCAGAAGCAAGTGCTGACTACTAATCAGGGGCACTTTAACACGAATGCCCTCTTGGAGAATTCGGGTTTAAGGTGAAGGTGCCTGGCTGTCAATCAAAGTTAGTTCCGCAATGGTCATAGGTGACATTTCCAGCACTCATTGGGGCATCAGAAGTGTGCTTTCCACCCCTCCTTTTTTATAAAGGACCAGGCACCACTTGTCAAATTTAAAAACCTCTGGGGTGTGTGTGTGTGTTCTGGGCATTTGGTCAGTGTTGTAGGTTATGATCTGTCCTTGGCCCCATTTTCAACCCCAAAATGCAAGCTAATGCATCCAGTATCCCCCATTCCTTGCCACCTCAGAATGCCTCATACACAGGTGGTAGTAATAATAATAATAATAATAATATCAATAATATTAAATCCTCACCTTGAAATGCCAGAAAAGGATGCATTTTTTTTGGCTCTCCCCAGGCTACCCCTGAATTCCTAGCAAAAGCTGTATCAATTTGCCAATTTACATAATTGTAAAGAGAAGCATTACATTCGATTGGTAACATTCATTCACAATCCAGCAACCATTTCAAAGGAAAAAATAGGCTGTCCTAGCAAAAGCTGTATCAATTTGCCAAGTTGCAAGATTACATTCGATTTGTAACATTCATTCGCAATCCAGCAGTCATTCCAAGGGAAAGAATATGTGCATAGACAGAGAAAAATAATTAAAAAAAAATACACATCAAAGGGAAAAGGTCCCTGATGGATAGGGGAGGCTTGTCTTGCTCTGCCCCCCTACCTGCCCTGAACTGACCCTTGCTCCTGCTCACCATCTATCTATATATCTATATATATCTCTTGCCAAGAACATAAGCATAGACAGCCAAAAATAATTAAAAAGAAAAAACAAAACAAAACATACACACATTTTGTCAAAATTAATTTTAAAAAATAAAAAGAGAGGAAAGTGCCTGATGGGAGCTCCGTTCATGCCCTGCCTTTGGCCTGAACTGAACTGACTCTTTTCCTCCTGCTTACATTTTGCCATTGCCTTCCACTGAGGCTGAGAGAGAGTGACCTGTCAGTTCCAACTGACCCATGGAATCAATTGGGAATAAAAGGAAAATGCAGAGCAGGCATTCTAACTGGAACATCCTC
>NC_056522.1:332870417-332887433 GCF_019175285.1 Sceloporus undulatus
TAATAATAATAATAATAATAATAATAATAATAATAATAATAATAATAATAATCCATGAGCAAGATTAAATTAAAGTAGCACAAGCAAGCACCCAAAAAATTATGCGCATAAATTGTCAAAAGAGGCTGCTTCTGTTGCATTCATTTCCCTACATCCCCCAGCTTGGCCCCGCAGCCCTATTTCCCTGGGCAATCCTCCTCCTCCTCCTCCTCCTCCTCCTTCCTTCCGACCCTCCCCTCCCTCTGAACTGCCCTGGCTCCTTCATCCTCCTCCTCCTGCTCCATTATAGGATGCCCTCCATGGCTCCCTTCTTCCCACGGCCCCTTCCTCCTCCTCCTCCTCCTCCTCCTCCATCATCACTTTCTCCCTCTCCCCCCCCCCCGCCAGCCCTTTGCAGCCCTTTGCAGCCCTCGTCACCCTGATTTCCCCTTTTGCCTCCTGTCACCCTTTGCATCCAGATTCCCCTTTTTCCTTCGGCTCTTTCCTTCTCCCCCTCCCCTCCGATGAGGGGAGGGAATGCTCTGCCCTCTACCCACCCTCTTACCTTAATCCCTCCCTAAATTTGCCCCGATCATGATTGAGGGCAAGTTCATATTTTGCAGAACCCGGATCTTTTCCGAAAAGATGGATTTTAGCCCGATTTTGGATACACCAGGATAGGGGGCATTTCCTTGTGCAAGCCTCGACATGGATTGTGACAGAATCAGGCCCAATATGAACTTCACATGGAAGAATCGATTTCAGAACTGGTGTAAATGGTAATGTGAATGGCCCCTAAGATCAGCCTTTAAATAGGTTTGGTTATGCTCCCGGGAATATATGATACATGTGTTAATAAATGCTCACACATTACTTTTTCATGTGGCAAATTCATCTAAAGTTTATTTTATTTTGTCAGCTTCACATGGTGTATACCTCTTGCCAAGGCATCCCCATGTGATGCCCAGGTGTCACAATTGGAAGAGGATTCATTTGGAAAACTGACTGGTAATGTGGTAGATACTGATTGCCACCACACGAGGGCTCATTTGAGTGCAGAATTTGAGTTTTAGTGTATCTATTATGTGTCAAAATTTACATATTATGTTTCCAATCTAACCCCTCAGAGCTTTCAGTAACTAATAAATTAGTGATCCTGATGCAGAATTGTAGGATGGGTATCTTAAGGATAGGCTTCACTGTTCTCACACTCTTTAATTTATCACGCAGCACTACAACAACAAGTCCATTGCATTTTCTCTTTTCTTGTAGTAGGTTTCTTAAATCTACAGTATCTTCCTCCCAGTTATTGAATTGATATGTAATTGCACCACTGAGCCAGCTCAGCAAACCTTCTCTGCCAGGTTACCTGCTGTGTTACCACTATTTCCTCCAGTAATCTTTGCCTCTAAGGAGACTATAAATGGGAAAGATCTATAATAAAACAAGCACATTGCAAAGGAAAAGCATACATTAAAAGCATAATAACAGTATAGACATATCAGAACTAGGTATGAGAAACTTCTTTGTATATTCACAGTTGTGTATATTCTCAGTGATGTCTTTCTCAAGTTCCATGCCAAGTAAAGCCAATCTTTCTGGCTTCAGTATTATACTGACAGATGATGACAGCCTGCCTTTTTAATACTGACGTATAACTCAGTTGTAGTTTCTGTTCACTGTTGAGTCTGTCTTTAATTTAATCTTGAATCTAAAAAGAATTCACCTTCTTCTGCCTCCAGAGGGCATTAGAATACAATTTTATTTAAACAAACAAACCAGCAATTATTTTATTTTTGAAACTTTAGTTTATACCACATCAGGCTGAAGGGTAACATAGTATAAAAATGTATTTCACAGGGTTGTCATTATTCTGCCTGCTATCTTTTGTTATTTATTCTGCATCTAACATACTGGCATATCAAATTCCAACGTAATTTTGAATGTCCCTTCTTACTGGGCTACATGGTCAATACTGCTATCGTTTCCTCTGTCTTAGGCTAGGAAACTACATGAAACTGTTGCTTGAGACAATTGCCCAGCCCAATATTGAAACCAACGTTTCAAAATAAGTGCATGTTTGTTGATATAAATAAAATACCTGCAAGCAACTTTGTTTTCCAGACAGAGGTGGTAGTGATCAGCATTTGTAGGAATTGAGAGGCAAGAAGATCGAGGAGCAAGAATGCCATCACTCCGTTCTCTGGTGTACTACAGACAACAATTAATACTATAAGACTAGTATGACAGAACTTGGCTGTGATCTTAATTTTTCATGTCTGTGTTCAGCCTTAGGCTGAGGATGGAAAGTATATTACCAAAAATAATAATAATAATAAAAAAAAAATCACAAAATTGTTGAAATTGTTTTTTTCTGGAATGACAGGAAACCAAGAGGAGGAGAATCCTGGGCAGACATTACTCTTTACAGTTCAAGCCTTACCTTTTGTAGGATTCATATGGCATGTGTGTGTGTTTCCACAGAAAACAGCATTTTCTGTACAGAAATGCCATGTGCACATTTTGTGCAGAATAAGTGACCAAGCACAACCTTGTCTGCACAGAAAACAGCATTCCCCCCCCCCCCCATGGGACATAATCTTTGCACACACAAAACATGTATTTTCTGTACAGAAACTGCTGTTTCTTGGACAGAAAATACTGGTTGTTGTGCAAAAAACAAACAAACAAACAGACAAACAAACATAAAACCCATGTGTGACTTCTGCAAAGAATAAATCCTGGACTATGATGAGTCTTTGAGAAACCATGCAGTTTTCAAACACTGGTTCTCAGGAGGAAGAAAATTACTAAAATTACACTTTGCTTCCTTTGAGGGAAAAAAATGGCAAAGAATTACATTCCTACCTCAAACTCATCATCTGTTGCCTTAGTAATCTTTTTGTCATTATAATATATTTTAAGAAGAATACCTAAATCTTTTGTCTGGTTCACTGTAATGCATAGATAAATGTAAAAGTGACATCATATTCTTACAGTGTAATATCTGTTCCTGAACATGCAACCATTCTCTAAAGATCCTGTGATAAAGAGCATATATAGGATTTATAGGATCTGGCCCAAGTGTCTAAACTCCTCTGATTAATCCTTTAATAGAAACCTCTGTATTGATGCAAGATTTCTGCCTGGAGTGTTCAAAAATTAAGCAAATCGGGGTTTATTGGAGCTGTAGAGATTAGAAATGAATGTACTACACAGAGAAAGTTAATGATAATTCCTTACATTTCCCCCAGAAGATTAATTGTGCACTAGATTAAAACCCCATTAAATTGAATAAGATATGATTGTTAAAATTGTTAGCATGGAGGGAGTAAAATTAACCAAACATTTCTTTACAAATATAAAAATGTTGGCATCTCCTTTGACATTTGGAGGGTTGATTATACAAGCATTTAAGGTGCTTGAAATACATATTGCATAAAATGTGCCCTGATTAAATCTTCAACAAGGATGTGTGCCATGGTGGGTGCAAGAAATACCGGTACTGTCATAATGATTTATACGGAAACATGTTGATTTAGCATCAGGAAAACTGTCCAATAGAAGATTAGATGTTTACTTGAGTAAATTGCATTAAAATATTTATCTAACATATGAATGCTTCTTAAGGAAAGTTGGATAAAAACAGACAAAAACATAAGATCTCTGCAGATCAAGCCCATTTAGTGTAGTAGCCAAACATGAATGGAACACTTCCTTCCAAACATGTTCCCAGTTATGTATCCCAGGAACTGGTATTCAGAGACATATTGGGTACAGTATTAAGGATAATATACAGTTCTCACATGAGTTTTGTGAACTGAGTGGTGCAACTGTTTTGGATTACACTGACATTAAATTATTAGAACTTTTACATGTACTAATGTCTGGGTTTTAAATTAATGTGGTATTGATTCTTGTTCTGTGGTGTTTTTATTTTGGTGCTATTGTGTTTTAAATGTTTGAGTAGTGGTTTGTGGGCTTTTTTGTATTGCTTTTCTAATATTTTTCAAAATTGTTTTTGAAAAGCTGTGATATTCTCCATGTTTTGAGCCTCCACAACTCTCCCTTAAAAGACTTCCTGGGTCCCTATACAGTGGTACCTCGGGTTACGAAATTAATTCGTTCCGCGGCTAATTTCGTAACCCGAAAAACCTTCGTAAGCCGAATTGCCATAGGCGCTAATGGAAAAATAGCTCTCTGCTGCCCTCCGGTGGCGGAAAATAGCGCCGAGGTTTTTTCGTAACCCGAAAAAACCTTCGTAAGCCGAAACAATAAATCCCTATGGGATTTTTTCGTAACCCGAAAAATTCGTAACCTGGGTAATTCGTATCCCGGGGTACCACTGTAAATCTTCTTGCTGCAGGATCATGGCAGTTATAGTCCAAAAAGTAACCTTTCAAGTTCTGCTCTATCTAGGCCCCATTCAGCCTGGCATCAAAGATCTGGAAGGAACTGGGCTGATACGGATGCCCCTCCCCTGAATCTCTCCGTTAGCAAGTGCCCACTACAAAAGAGGGGCATTTTAAATTGAATGCATTCTGTGCCTGCTGCCAAAGGTGCCTGCTGTCAATCAAGCGATCGTCATGGTGACGTTTTGCAGGGGCATCGGAGTGTCCTCCCCCCTCCTTTTTTTAAAAGAGCCATGCACAAAATGCCCCAAGTGTCAATTTTTTAAAAACCACTTTTTGTGTGTTGTGTGTATGTGTGGGCATTTGAGTCAGATCTGCCCCTGTCCCCATTTTCAATCCCATGCAAGCCAATGCATCCCCCACTCCTTGCCCCCAGAATGCCTCTTACACATGTAATAATAATAATAATAACAACAACAATAATAATAATAATAATAATAATAATAATAAATTCCTCACCTCAGAAATGCCAGAAAAGGATGCAATTGCCATGCATTTTTTTTTTTTTTTTTGGCTTTTAAAAGCAATTCAGGGCTGCCTCTGAATTCAGTAGCAAAAGCATGTATCATTTTGTCTAATTGACAAGAGCAAAAAATGTAAAGTCTAGCCTTTTGCAACATTTGTAACATTCCCCTCTGCTGGAAGCGAGCAGATGAAAGCGAGAGTGCACAAACTGCTAGCCCTGCTCTATCTGCCTCAAGAAAACAAATCATGCGCATATTTGGTCAAAAATAATTTTTTTAAAATATGAAAAGGGGGGTGCCTGATGTGAGCTCCATTCGTGCCCTGCCTTTCACCTGACCTGACCTGACCCTTTTCCTTCTGCTAGAGGAGCTTTGCCATTGCCTTCCAGTGAGGCTGAGAGAGTGTGACCTGTCAGTTCCAACTAAAGTAGACCCATGGAATGAATTGGGAATAAAATGGAAATGCAGTGCAGGCATTCCTGTAGCATCCTCATATAACACAAATAATAATAATAATAATAATAATAATAATAATGATAATAATAATAATCCAGGAGCAACAGGAAAGTAGAACAAAGCAAGCACCCAAAAAATAATGCCCATAAATTGTCAAAAGAAGCTGATGTCCCTACATCCCCCAGCTTGGACCCACAGCCCTACTTCCCTGGGCAATCCTCCTTCCTTCCGACCCTCACCTCCCTTTGAGCTTTCTCCACCACCCCCCACCTCCCTCTGACAATAATCCAGGAGCAAGATGATAGCAGAACAAGCAGCCTGATTTCCCTCCATGCCCCAGTGTAGCCCCACTACCCAATTCCCCCTGGAAATCCTCCTCCTCCTCCTCCCTTCAGACCCTCTCCTTCCTCGGGGATGCCCATTGACCCTTTCCCCCAGCTCCTTCATCCTCCTCCTCCTCCTGCTCCATTTTAGGATCCCCTCAATGGCTCCCTTCCTCCCACAGCCCTTCTCCTCCTCCTCCTCCTCCTTCATCACTTTCTCCACCCCCCACCTCTCTTTGACAGCCTTCTGCAGCCCAGAAGTCACCCCTGATTTCCCCCTTTCTGCTGTCACCCTTTGCATCCTTTTTCCGGCTCTTTCCTCCTCCCCTTCCTCCCCCCTCCCTTCTGATGATGGGAGGGAATGCTCTGACCTCTGCCTGCCCCCTGCCCCTAATTCCTCCCTAATTTGCCCCGATCATGATCAAAGGCAAGTTCAAATCTCGTGCAACCCGAGTCTTTTGGGAAAAGACGGATTTTAGCCCGAATCTGGATACCTCGGTGTATGAGGCATTTCCTTGTGCAAGCCCCGACATGGATTGTGATGGATTCGGATACAATATGAACTTCACGTGCAAGAATCGCTTTGAAACCCTTTTTTTTTTTTTTTGTAGTATGAATGCCCCCCTAGTTTACATCTGGCAAGAGGAATCAGCCCCATTTTTTTTATTTGCAAGGCTGCTGCAAGTTCAATCACTTAAACAAAGAATAGGTTTCAGTCAGGTGTAAATAATGGAGGGTACATGGAGGACAGAGCTCAAGGGACTGCTGAGAGGTGAAAGAATTTGAAGGTTCTGGTGAAGTGCTGGAGGATCAGTTATTAGTCTTACTTCCAAACATGCAATTCACTTTCTCCTCTGGGTGTGCTGCTGCTCCATGTGCTTTTTCTCCCCGGTTCTGTGCAGTGCTGTGGCCTGGGGTGGATCAAACAAACCATGGTAAAAGTTTCCCTCATTTGCATCCCTTCTAGACAGCCCTGTCGTACTCTTTGCTGACAGGAAATCACTGTCTTTGTCACCTTTCTTCAGTGATCTCCTTTTGGCAGGGATGGTCCATGTGACCAGGATTAATCACAACAACAATTCTGGCTCGGAATTCAATGACATGTTTTGCTCTGCACTCCAATAACAGTGTAGGCTGGAGTCAGTAGGAAATGACTACATTAATTTCGGAGTGAAAAGATAATTAACACTTAAAGACTAGCGTTGTAAGCTATGAAGCTATAATTCAAATTAATGAAAATGTGCATGTGGAGAGGAATAGTTCTTTGTTTAATGTTACTTTTTTATTTTTAAAGGAGGACCTAAGAAAGGCGGGAGAGAAAGCAAAATATATTTGAAGGGAGGGGGACATAAGCTATAATACTTCAGTGTTCGAAACTGCAGACTGAAGTGTGTGTAAAGTGCTTACTTAGATGATATGAATAGGATACTGGCAAACAAAAGCAGCAGTGTGCTCCTAGAATGCTGTGCTTAAAGGAGTTTCCTTGGCAACAGAAATGCAGTTCCAAAAGTAGACAGAACTTTCCCCAGAAAACATGCTATTAATAACAACCTTCCGGAACAACCTGGAACAATTTGACTACTTGGCAGTGATAATGCCAAGTGTTCTGCAAATTAATGTAACAAAACAGTTATATGTTTCTCTTGCCCATAATTCTTCTGAACGTGAAGTTTGGGTTCTGTTCTGTTTGGGGATATGAATGCAAGAAGCCATTCCAAATGTTGGCAAAGTGAAGAAAAGTTGAAATGCAGGGGCTCAGATAATGTTCTCTCTGTATCATTTGTTCTACAATTTGATTATTTTGTTATAAATGGGAGCAAAGGGTCAACATGGACTATATCTCTGTTGGTACCAATGCACAAGTAGTTCTAATTTTATCATTTTGTGGATGGATAAAATATGTTAAAATTCAGAAACTATGAAGGCTGAAGAATCTAGTGTATATCCATAATATTGTACTCTGAAGCCTTGCTTCATTTCCTTAGTTGTGTAAATGGGCATGTATGTGCACACTGGTGTATGTGTGTTAAATATCAGAGCAAATCCAATTGTCAATCCATTGGGGAAAAGATGGGGTATAAGTAATACAATAATGCAACTAATAATAATAATAATAATGATGATGATAATGATACAGAGTAAACCCATTGAATCAAAAGAAACTTGGTAAATCAGCATTTACATATATCCCAACAGATCTGCTTTCATTGGGACCAATGAATGAATATAGCTCAGGATCTGTATGTGCAGCAGAAACTATAAACATTTAGCCATATCCTTGTGACAAGAGTTTTTCTTGCTACTGGTCTAATGTTTGAGAGTGATTATTGAATTTAGCGCAGTGTCTGTGTGTGCAGCAGGTACTAGATACATTCAGACACAGAATTTTATCGCAAACATTCCTGAAAATCGCCCCCTCTGGGACGCATCCGGAACGTGATGGGAATGTCTGGCGGTAGCGGCAGCGTTCTCCCTGTGTAGTAAGATGCGTTCTATGCTGCCTCCTGTCTCCATCGTGTTCCCTTTTAGAATGCACTAGGCCCATTCCAGGGCCTGTGTGATAAAGTTCATAACCTTGCTGCTATAATTTTACAGGCTACTGATAATTTTCCAGAGAAAAGTACTGGTATGTACTATTAATCTATACAGTTTAGATCCATGCTTTCTGGCAAACATATGAACCTGTCCAGGCCCTGAGATCATCAGGAGAGACCCTTCTTTCAGTCCCACCACTTTCATGGGTACACCTAGCAGGGACACGAGATAGGATCTTCTTAGTGGCTGCCCCAGGCTCTGGAAATCCCATCATAGCTAGGCTAGAATTGCCCCTCTCTCAGAGTCCTTCCATAGGCAAATACTCTTTTTTATTCCGATAGGCTTTTGAGAACAAAAGTTTTCTAAGAAGGGCCTTTTAATAGAGTGTTGCTGCTGCTATGCACCTTCAAGTTGTTTTTGACTTATGGTGGCCCTAAAGTGAACCCCTTCATAGGATTTTCTTGGCAAGATTTATTCAGAGGAGGTTTGTCATTGCCTTCCTCTCAGGCTGAAAGTGTTTGACTTGCTCAGGGTCACCAGGTAGCTTTCTGTGGTCTCCCAGAGTCCTAGTCCAACATTCATATGAGAACACCACAGTGGCTTTTGACAGGGTGCTGTACATTTTTAATTCTACTGTTTTTAAGCTGCTTTTTGTTATTTTAATTATGTAGTGGGCCTTTGGTCCCCATTGAATTTTGTTTCCAGGACCCTGCCTCCTGTGACAACCAAAATCTGTCGATGCGCAAGTCCTATTATATACAATGGAGTAATAAAATGGTGTCCCTTATATAAAATGGCAAAATCAAGGTTTGCCTATTGGATTTTCAAGCCATGTACGGTTAAATTGGTGGATGCAGAATCCATGGATATGGTGGGACCGGTGTAAGTTTAAAGTGATTTTAAAGTTATTGATTGTTTAATTCTATTTAAATGTTGGCCCATGTGTTTTAACTATAATATATTTAATTAATTTTAAAGCAACTCAAGTTCTAATTATGACGGAAAGGTGGGATATAAATAGAATCAATAACAATAATAACAATAATAATGCCACCACAAAAGGAGCCATTCATTTTACTCTTTGCATTAAGAGTTTGTCACTCTCTGCCCTTATAATTATTAACATTAACAAAATTAAAGTAATCAGATGGCCTCTGTTTGCTCTCAGCAACTTTGAGAATCTAGCTTGCAGCAGAAAATATGCTATCCATGCAGACTTTCCAAAATATGTCATAATTTCTGTCTGCCAAGAGAATAAACCAATTTCAGATTTGCCTTGCCAACTAGAATCATTAGAATTCTGTTAAAGGCCATAAGTTTACTAGACAGGAAAGGTAGACTACTCTACTGCCTTGACCTTTCTTGAATCCTTAGATCTAAAGGTTAAAAGTAATCAATATCTCATTGTGCATCCTGGTAATAAGTAATAACCATCATGTTAAAATCTAAATGATTGCAGATCACACTTAAGCATGTTGACCCATTTGGGAGCCTTTTTAATTGCAATCAGGATAGTCATTACGGTTTGCTAATAAACTTTTAGCCTAAATGGCAAAAATTGCAGCCTTCAGCTTTTTAAAAAAATATGACTTCAGTCTCTAATGCTGATTGAAAGGGGTGTGTTGCAAGCTAAAAAGCACATTTCTCTGATACAGACCTAGATATCTTTCATGTCTCTTTCGAATAATGGTACAAAATATTTTAAGCAATTTTATTGAAGTTATTGTTAACTTATGCTTCTTTTTCTTTGGCCACATTAGACACTTTGCATTCCTGACACACACTTATTTTAAAAAGTATTACATTCCCCATACATTCTGGCAATGGCTTTCCAAAGGGTGGTGCCTAGGGAGGGGAGTGCAGGGGATGTAAACCAGCTCGAGAATGTCATAGCTCCATCCAGTGCAATCTATTAAAAAGAACAGATACAAATCCTTGAGATAAGCAAACTGTCAGGATGCTGGCCCATATAGATCTGTGATCTAGTTGATTTTGGTTTGACCTATATTTTAAAGCAGAGGTAGCAATTTATAGGATGAACAGCACCATCGTGGTGTAGTGATTTCAGTGCTGGAGCATATCTTCTACTCAGCCATGAAAAGCCACAGGGTGACCTTGGGCAAGTCACACACTCTCAGCCCTCAAAAATCCTGTGATAGGTTTGCATTAAGGTCACCATAAGTCAGAAACAATTTGAGGGCACACAACAATAACACTGCAAACATGATCCTCGGCCATTCCTCTTGTGGCCTTTAAACTGGAAGCTTTTCTTTGTGGCCCATCTGATAAGCTAGGCATGTATCCACACTGTAAAAATAAAGCAGTTTGACACTACTTTAACTGGCATGACTTTGTTCTATAGATTTCTGGGATTTGTAGTATGTTGAAGCACCAGAACTCTCTGGCACACCAAACTGAATGCCTCACCAAATAACAAATCCCAGGATTCCATAGAATGGAGTCATGACAGTTAAAGTGGTGTCAAACTGCTTTATTTTTCTTGTGCACATACATCTCCAGAGGTGGAGTAAAATTCATTGCTGTTACTATGTCCAGACAAATTAACACTGCTGTTAGCATTTCCACGCCACTGACATTACTGGATTATGAGAGAGATGAAGATTTCACCAAATCTCTAGTGATCCCACTGCTGAAACTGCTATTTCACTCTAGCAATAGAGGCTCAAAACCATCAGTTTCAGTGGGAATCACTGGAATTACGCAGCCCAATTTTAAAGAGCACTTGTGTTGGCATAGAAGAGGGAATATGCTTTTATCTTTGAGCTGCTTAAGATGGCTAGCAAGGAAGAAGAGGGGTTAACTGCTGAAAATCTCCAAAATACCTTCATGAGTAATGGGATGAATTTGTTTGACCCTCTCCACAACATGTCATTTTCAACAGTGAAGAAGAAAAACCACTGTAAAGTAATTCATCACATCTGTTTTCAAAGATATTTCATTTTCACAGAAAAACAAACTAGAAATTGTGATAACTTTTATTGAACCAGGCCATTTTGGTGATAGCGAGGGACTCATGGAGATGCACTCTAACTCATTGTCCAAGACAAGGGAGTGATCTTTAACCCTAAACATGTGTAAAGTACCTGCAGATACCTAATACAAAACAGAGCTCTTAATCCTGCCATGTAAATACTGAGAAATGCACCAGCAGAGACACCAACTCCCTGACCAATATATGATGAACATATGATCAGGAAAGAAAAGATTCAAAGCATGAAAGCATAGGCATAAAGCACACATTACAAATTTTTCATCATGCTGTGTCTTTTTTAACATGAAATTCATTAACTGAAATGCTACATGTCATATTTTCAGACAAGCTTACATCAGAATTAATAAAAAATACACTAAAACTAATAAACTAAAGAAATGAAAGGCATAAAAATATAAAATAAATAAATAATAAAACGACTATAATTCTATGCAAAACTAATGTGTATTCTGAATTGATTTAAATAATCACTCTGAACTCATTGGCTTATTATAGGGCAATGGAAACAGCCAGTTTCAAGTTTAATAAAAAAGAAAAATTGATTTAAAAATGATAAACAGAACCTTAAAAGCTTTGCATGCATTCTGTTTGAATGTTTACTGGTTTTGTATTCTGTCTTTCTCCCTGTATGGGACCTAAGGTGGTTTCAAAGTTAAATATACAGTATTTCATCTAGAAATCCTTGATACATGTTTTATTTATAATTAAACTTGCATCTGATATCAGAGATTTAATTATGAAAACAAACTAATCATATTAAGATAATGAGGTCTATGATCTTTTCTAGGATGTACACCTCCTTGCTATCATCCATATAAACAGGTCTACATAACACTGAATAGGACTATTGTGGAAATGATGCAAGGAGTATCATAATAGGAAAGTCAGTGGTGCTGATCCGGTTGTGGATAATTTAGTGAAACTACCAGAGTCCCAGAGATGTGCTTCTCAATTGGCATCAAAAGACCCATCCAAATGGTCTAATACATCCTAGGGAACATCACAATGAACATGTGGGTTCATAAGCAAATGTATATCTGCATCACATGCAGCAGCCTCCTTCTTTACAACAGACAATTATTACTAGTTTGGGTCACACACATAGCCTTCTAATGTCCCACAACTTAATAAAACAATACAGAATGTATAGTTGGGAAAATGGCATGGGGCCAGATGCCAATGGACAAGTATTCAAGGTCTGCATTGTTTTGTTTTTTTAAATGTTAAAAGTGCATGAAAATTAGTTCAATTATTTTCTTTAGTAAATAATTTTAAACTTATGAATATTCTTCTCAATCCTTAATAACAAATAAAAACCCCATTCATATTAATCAATTATAGTTCAATATATGTCTAAATATAACTGAATATTCAATGTACTGAAACTAACTTTAATTAACCTGTTATTGATAATTGATACTGAATTAAAAGGAGCTAAATTGTCTATGATGTTGGCCATCCCATTGACTACAATGCATTTGTGTTCTTTCCCCAGAGACTCTATTGCATGTAGTGGATTGCCATACTATATCAAATGTTAAATAATTTTGGGGAGTGGAAGCATAGGCAGGTAAAAAATACGGTTTGGGGGCCATGTGGCCCATTGTCTGCTCTTTGCCCATCCCTTGTGTATAAGAATGGATTTGAGATTATTTTTTAATGTTTCCATCTAATTGAATCATCTGAATTGGCTAGCAGTTACAACAGTGAGCAGCTGTAAAGGAGAAGAGTCTATCTCATCTTTAAAACCCAAAGAGAAGAGGAAATTTTTCAGACACATCTTGTCATACAAGAGTAAGAAAAGCTGTACGTGCTGACATTGCAAATGGATGAAGTATTTTTCCCCCCAAGTGCTGTTTAAGAAAACTAAGATAGATATCACTAAAATAAAGAGATTCCTAGTT
This sequence comes from Sceloporus undulatus, assembly GCF_019175285.1. Classification (NCBI taxonomy): domain Eukaryota; kingdom Metazoa; phylum Chordata; class Lepidosauria; order Squamata; family Phrynosomatidae; genus Sceloporus; species Sceloporus undulatus. Next base: position 332,883,504 of record NC_056522.1, read on the forward strand.
CATAACCTTTCCCCCCTTGCTTTCTGCTGCTTGGAAAGTTCTTCCAAACCCAAGAAATTCTAGAGTATTTGCAAAAAGTCATCAGTCTCACCTGTAATATCATTGTACAACCCAAGAAAATGTAATAGGAAATGTGGATTGTATCCTTTACACACCTCATTAGATTTCTTGTTTTAATCACAGAACAGCACCAGTTGTCTGTGAATGTGTGCATGTGTGTGTGCATGTTTTAATAATGATAATAATAATAATAATAATAATAATAAGTAAAAAATATTTATATCCCACCCCTCTACAAGATACAATTGGGGTGGCTTACAAACATTAAAAAACATATAATCCAAAACTCTCAATCCCCCCTCTTAAAATACAATTAAATGATGTAAGAATTAAAACATACATAAAAATACATAAAAATAAAATAAATTTTAAAAAATTTATACGGCAAACTATAAACCATGACCAAAGTGCAGTCAGAGTTCATAGAGTTCTTCTGATGGCCAGAGAAACTATTTGGGAAAGGCCTGCCGGACGAGATCGTCTTTATAGCTTTTTAAAAGCTGTTTAGTGAAGTAATATGATGGATCTCATCCGGCAGGCCATTCCACAATCTGGGCGCAACAGCTGAGAAAGTCCTCTGGAAGGTCGTGGACAGCCTTGTTTTATAAGGCTGTAGCAAATTCCTCCCTGAGGATCTAGGTGTGCGGGGAGGATTATATGGAAGGGGACGGTCCTGAATAGGTTGGACCCAAGCCATTTAGGGCTTTAAAGGTGATAACCAACACCTTGTACTGGGCCCGGAAACTAATGGGCAGCCAGTGAAGTGATCTTAAGATCGGTGTTATATGGTCTCTTCTGGATGTACCAGAGACCAATCTGGCTGCCATGTTTTGAACTAATTGAAGTTTCCAGACCAAGCACGAGGGTGCCCCATGTAGAGTGCATTACAGAAATCAAGACGTGAGGTTACCAGTGCATGTACTATGGTCTCAAGGTCCCTGATTTCCAGGAAAGGACACAGCTGGCATATCAGCCGAAGCTGATAACAGGCACTCCTAACCGTCGCATTCACCTGATTTGTCATGTGAAGTGACGGATCTAGGAGTACCCCTTGACTGAGAACACAGTCCTTTGAGGGGGATGTGACCCAGGACTGGAGGTTGTATCCTGATACCTGGGTTCAGAGCCGATACCTTAAGTACCTCCATTTTGTCTGGATTCAGCTTCAATTTGTTTTCCCTCAGCCAGTCCATTACTACCTTAAGACAGTCATTGAGAGGAGAGACACCATCTGAAGTCAAGGCTGATGACCAAGACATGGAGAAATATTCTAAAGACTGTAGTGTGAGAAATATTCTAAATGCATTCCAATTATTGTTGTTATTATTATTATTATTAAGTTTTATATAACATATAAAAACACAACATAGATTACAAACAAACAATGAGAAAAAGAGAAAGAAAAAACGACATATAGAACTTACAAGAACAGAAATCCTTAATTTTTTTACATTTTTATACTTTTAATTCATGGGTATTGAGCAATATTTTCTTGTCTCTCATTCAAGTTTAATTTATTCATTTGACCACCAGGTGGCCTCCAACACTGCATTGTGCATTGTGGTTCTGCCCAAGTCCTAAAAGTTTCATAATACAACACTATTTATTAAAATGTCTGTTGCCTGCTGGAATGTCTTTGTGGGTGTGACATAATGGAATTTGCAATGTTCACTCTAGGCTCTATGGTCCTTTTCTTGAACCTGTTCTACTAATGGAAATTATCGGCCTATTGAGTGAAGAGCTGCAAAACTGCAAACAGCCGAATAATACCCTTAAAGATTACTGAATAGTTCAAATATTCTAGCTTTTTTCTTAAGTGCTTAATTGCTTTACCAAACGACAGCTAAATTCTGCCAGTGTCACTTTGTCCAGCTGATCATTTAAAATGCAAAGAACAAAATCAATATAATGGCAATTCTTCAAATGTCAGTATCTAATGCCAATCACCATTGGCCTGAAAAATTACATTTAATAGGGTCAGTGTATTACCAGTGTGGCCTATTAATGTATAAAGTACTCCAGATTCTCCTGAAATATTTATATCTTGCTCTCATTTTTTAAATGTATGCCATATTAATACTTTATACTATAACCCTTAGTGAAAAATCTGACAGTGCAATCCTATGTATCTCCCTTCTCAGACTACCAGTAAGTACTATTGAGCTTAGTGGAATTTACTTCCATTGTGTAAGACTGAAGTGTGAGAATGTGTCCCTAATTATTTTGTAAAAAGTAAGTCACTTTGAAACCAATGAGACTTATTTCTAAGTAGACATCTGTAGGGTCACACCATATAACAGTTTAAGATTTAGAATATACTCCTCAGCACACATACTGAGAGAGTAAGAATTGCTGTCATATTATTACTTGGAATAAAAAATATTTATGCAAGTTCAGACAAGTTCACACTTAAGAGAATATATTGGACAAGAATGGTGCCCCCCCACCCACCCAATAAAGAATCAATAAATGTGAAGGTGGAGTCAACACTCCATTTATTTTACAAACATAATTCCTTGTGACATTTTTGAAATTGTGGGCATGATCCAGTTAAAACTAAACAATTTGATTTACTTTCTGACCTTGGGTTCTCCGACTCTGCTCTTGACTGGGTTAAATCTTACTTGTCAGATAGATCTTTTGCAGTGGTCACGGGTGGTCAGACTTCGTCCTCTGTTCCCTCATCTGTTGGTGTTCCCCAGGGCTCTGTCTTGGGTCCCCTTTTGTTCTTTCTATACACATCGTCCCTAAGGAAACTCATCAGTTCTTTTGGTTTCTCCTATCATCTGTACGCTGATGACACTCAGCTTTATCTTTCCATCCCTGACCTTTTGCCGGGGCTTGAACAGCAAGTTTCTTCTTGTCTGACTGCTATCTCTCAGTGGATGCGGCTTCAGTGCTTGAAGTTCAACATGTCTAAGACAGAGGTTCTTGTCTTTCCACCTAAACCCACCCTTCAATATTCCTTTTCTGTTTCTGTTGACGACTGGTTCATCAAGCCTACAGTCTTGGTTTCATTTTTTAATCTTCTCTGTCATTTATTCCCCAGATCCAGGCCACCGCCAAGGCCTGTAGATTCTTTCTCTACAACATTGCCAAGATCCATCCATTCCTCTCAGCCTCTACTGCCAAGAATCTGGTCCGTGCTCTAGTGGTATCGTGACTAGATTATTGTAACCTTCTTCTGACAGGGCTTCCTCTCTCTCACCTCCATCCTTTAATCTCTGTCCAGCATTCAGCTCCAGGTATTATCACATCCGCTCGCCGCTTTGACCATGTTTGTCCTCTTTTGTCCTCCCTTCATTGGCTCCCCTTCCCCTTCTGCATCCAGTACAAGCTTTTGTTGTTGACTTTCAAAGCCCTCCAGGGACTGGCCCCTCCTTATTTATCTGAACTTCTTCCTCCTTACATTCCTACTCGAACCCTCCGTTCTGGTAGTCAAGGTCTCCTGTCCCAGCCTAGGATTGCCACTGCCCCCTCCCGGATTCGTCCTTTCTCACGTGCTGCCCCTCACTCCTAGGACCTTCTTTCCCTACGTTCGCACCTCATCTCTTCTCTAACCAGTTTCAAAACTGAGTTAAAGACTATATTGTTTAGAGAAGCGTTCCCAGGGACGAGCCCCTCTCTGCCCCAGGATGCTTCGTTTTAACTATCCATTAAGAAGCTGATCCCTCCCTCCCGTCCATCTCCCTTGGTCCAGGCCCCGGAGGTAGAGAAGAACTGCTGGACTTGATCCCCTTCCCCACCACCATTCCCTTCCCCTTTTTTGATGTGTCTTTTTAGATTGTAAGCCTGAGGGTAGGAAACCATCTAATTAAAAAGATTGTATGTACAGCGCTGTGTAAATGTACAGTGCTATATAAATAAAGG
>NC_056522.1:332887443-333007106 GCF_019175285.1 Sceloporus undulatus
ATAATAATAATAATAATAATAATAATAATAATAATAATAATAATAATAATAATAATAATTTGAAGCCCCGTTGATTTCCTAGTAGTTTGCATCTATATAGCCTACACAAATAGCCTACTAACGGAAGCTTCCTTCCCAGACTTCCTAGCAGCTTTGGGGGAAGGATATTCATCAGGACTGAGGAGAATGGAGTAAACCACCATTTGCTACATAGCACATTCTCAGTCCTAGTGTTTCACTCTATGCCTGTTGATAGATAAGGAGGAGGAGGAGGAATCTAGCTTGGATCAAACTAACACCAATTTTTTAAAGCAAAGGGGCAGATGTGCCTCTGATAGACTAGTATTTAAGTTGCTGTAGAACAAAGGTCAGCTTTTGGATTCCACTTTTGTGGCTCTCCCAAGACCCCAAGCTTCCCCTAAAAATATTTCACCTGAAACCCATGCAGAAACGCTCCCCAAACATGCAAAAACAGAACAGTCCTCCAGAGAAAGTACCCTAGAACCTCTTACCACCTCAAAACATTTATATTATCTTTGGAGTCCTTCTCAAAATGGTGAGAGGAAGTGATGCAGTGTCATTTCAAGTTGTCATTTTGGGAAGAACTCCAATGAAAACATGGAAGCATTGTCAAAGATATGGCCCATAGGGGAATTGGAGGTGCATTTGGAGAGGGGAAATCGGGAGCAAACCCTGCACAATTGCTCACCATAGTATAGAATAAAGACACACATCACAAAGTGTTGTATTAAAAAGTAATGACATACAGAAACTTGGACACATATTATAGGTACTGAAATATCACCAAGCTTCATTATGCTACAAACTCAAGTAGAAATCTTCATTTAACTGAAATCTGCTTTCTCAGTTAGTTGGAGCAGAGCTACTGTTTGACCAGCCTGAAATCCACTGGTTTCAGGCTGGTCAACTTATTTCAGTACCCTGTTAGTTGGTCTTCCTCCTTGTATCCTTTTTGTCTTGTAAGTACTGCTCCCTGCTCATTGTTTGTGATGCTGCCATTCTTAATCTGTTCTGCCTCAGAGGCACTGAACTAAGGTCCATCACCTATTGATCTTAGAGCAGATGTAGGAGGAGCACTGTAAGATTCAGAATGGATTTGATGCTACTGCGGCATCAAATTCACCAGCTCCATCTGCCTTGCCTTGAATCTTTCCTGTCATCAACTCCCAATCCTCTTCATAGATCCACAAGATCTTTATCTTAGCTCCCTAACTTTAGCTATATTCAGGATTTTATTATTCTTCCAGTTCTGAGCAGTAGCAGCTGATGATTTCCATGTCAGTGGAAGTGATGAATCTACTGCAGGTTTTCATCTGAACTTTAAAGAAGATATCCAGGGTGTTGAACCTATTTTGGAGATGGGGTCAATAGACCAAAATTAGACTAAAACTAGAAATAAATTCCCTACCCCACTGAACTAATACATATCCATTGCCATTGTCTCTGATTCTAATCTATTCTCTTACATCTTTAGCATATCTAAGAGCAGGCTCAGCCCACCTTTGTCTAATGGAATAAACCATTTTTGTCTAGGAAAATGGAATAAGACAGTTTGAGAGAGGGACTGATCAGTTTTTGAGTCTATTGTCTCTACTCAGCATAGAAAACAGAAAACAACCATAAGAAATCCTGCTTGTTTCTTTAAAACCCAATTGTTTTAAAAACTAAATACTTGAAAAAAACCTCTCCTTATATTAGAAAGTCATAAGATTTTCTGGGTAGCCTTTTGTCAAGGATAGGTTCTTTCAGGGTAGGCTCTGCTTTGTACAATTTGTGAATGAAGTTCCTTTTTTCCACATGGTGATTCACTGGTGTCACCTTTGCTTATTATTAATTTTATCATCAGCTCAGCCTTCTTCTGCTTTTCCAGGCATGTTAAGCCAGTCAATCTATTTTATTTTTAAAATTCTTACTTCTAATGTTTTATTATTATATTTTATGGGTTTTGTTACATATTTTCCACCATCCTAGAATCTTGAATGGTCAGTGTCTGTCTGTCTGTCTGTCTATCTAATCTGTATTTTCAAAGCAGAGGGGGAAAAGGTGTATCTTTGAAGGGAGAGGGGATGTGGAGACAGGCAGAAATTAAAATACAGTCAATACAAGTCCTCAAAAGAAGAATCAGGAAATGAAAAATGAGACAGATAAAACCATAAGAACAGCAGTAAAATCCTGTCAGCCAAAGTTCACTAAAATCACTAAGAAACAAAGATGTAAAAAATAACAGTTTCACACTTTGGCAGAAAACCATTAGAGATGGATGGAACTCTCTGGAAAAGTATTTGCTTTCAGGTGCTGTTATTGAAAAGGCCCCCTTTTCTGGTTCCAGTCAGTTGGGATTTTGGCACACAAAAAAAAGATTCTCTGTTGATGCCATGGTTAATGGATATGAAAATATTCCGTCCTCTTGCAATGATAGTGTAGCAGATTGTATCACCAGTCCCACAAAGGCATGCCATGATTGGTTGTACAGCTATGGCACTAAAATTTCAATAATCTGTTTTGTCCACATTTGGGTTGTGGTTTGCTCCCAATGCCAACACAAAGAGATACATTTCCTAGCAGTGCCAAGACACTGGTACAAAGTCTTGGTACAGGAACTCTTGACATGTGGAGCAGTGGGAAAATCAGGCTTTCAGTACTAAACAGTGTAATCATTTCTAAACATTAAGATCTGCATCATATCATATCCCACTTGAGTTTAAATCATTTTCTGCTTTGGAAAAACAGATATCAACATTTTTAATTTAGTGGTAAAAAGCCACTAATGCAATATGTATGGATACATTTTGCTTCTCATAGGTTTCATGTTTCTGTAAATGTGAATGAAGTTGAAAGCCAAACATCTGGATTGTGTTTTAAAGTCTTGGTCTATAGTTATCCAAGGGATTCCATTTGTTTTGACACTTTGTGCTTCAGTACTTACAACAAGATCCTAAATGTAAGAAAAGTTGAGTTTTTTTAAAAAACAAACAAACCTCAAATCATTAAAATTCTAGTATTTTACACAGCTACTCATGCACAACCCATAATTCACTCCATAGTATCCTATTAGAATATGCAATTTGGCCATGGTGCTACAAAAGGCTATAATAAATTGTAAATAAAGTGACTTCAGTTGTTTGTTGTTGTGTGCCTTCAAGTCATTTCCCACTTATGGTGACCCTGTAAGACAAGTGACTTTCATTTCTGAATAGTCCTGCAGCTGACATAATAGTATTTGAAGAACGACTAGATGTTTACTGCTCAGTTGAGTCAGGGTTGTGGATCAGGTTGTACATATTATTGATTTCTCAATGAAAAATATTCTTTTCTTTTCTGTGCACATCAACTATGTTAAGAAATACATAAATTTACATAAGCCATGCAAATTTATGCAGGCAATTTGAATAAGATATAGGGAATTTTTTTGTATGTGCTTGAAACTTGCAAAATCAGCCAATGTAATGGTAGAAAAATAGAGATAATATTGTTTGGTAGTGATATTTCCAGTGAATTAATACAAAATGCAAAGATTTGTGGAATCTTAACAGTTCGATCTTCAAAGAGTATTTTCCTATGTGAAGCTTAAATTGCTTCATGTCTTTCCCATGGCTTTCTGCCCCTCCTGTCTGGTTTATGTGAAAATGTGATCATCAGTAAAAAAAAAAAAAAAAAAAGTGAGAGAGAGAGAGAGAGAGAGAGAGAGAAGAATACAGAGGGTAGATTTGCCTGTGAATAAGCAATCTGCCCAATGTGTGTTTTATCTTCCCATTGCAAAATAATATAAATAAATAAGGCCAGCCTTCAACTCTCATGTGAACTTGCCTGAGGTTTTGTGCCAGCTGCAGTGGCACAATCCATGGTTTGTATCATTGCAACTAAAGTGTGACAGTGTCACTGACATACATCTCTGTTGATAAAGGTTTTGGTAAACTGACTTTATGATATTTATTGTAGTGGACCAACACAGCTAGATGTGTTGTCCCTGGGCAGGTTTGCTTCAAATTACTCCCACAGTATGACTGTGGGGATAACTGCTCAGAGGAAATAACCTTTGATCCACCATATCCATGGTTACAGGTGCTGCTTCCTGGCAGCAATTCGCAAGGAGGCACATTCATTCTGCCACCAAACTAGTATATGTCACTGCCAAGTAGTTGTGCATTTAACAGTGTACACAATGGGTAAGCCATTACTTCCTCCACAGCAGTACATCCACAGGCTTACTCAGTATTTAGTTATTCCAAGGGTCTGAAATAACCCATTGATCATAACCTAAGGATCAAACTTTGGTATTTTGGCTTTTATAAACATTTTTTGGGACTCAGTAACCAACACGTTACAATGGAATCCCGAAGCTAATGGCATTGCATTTCAAAAATAATGTAGCAGTCAATTGCAGTTCCCATCTATCTAGTGAATTAGTCAATGTTTGCCTCTGTACCTAGGATAGATTTGTTTCTACTTTATTGAACAAAGAGAACAATGCAGGCTAGAAATATATCAAAACTATATCAAGGCAATACATCTTGATATAGAGTGAAGTTGCCTTATTTGCTTAAAGTGGATAACCTCCAGAATAAAGTAACAGTGTAGATTAGTAAAAAGATATTTCATTAACATCTATATTTCTAGTAATAGTACTGGATTTTATTTTATTTTATTTTGAAAAAGGAGTTGCTGAATAACCACCATCAGCCAGTAGATCTGTGGGACTTGCTTGGCTTAAAAGTCACAACAAACTTTGTAATGCAATGATGTAATCTTGGCTTTGTGTCATTTCTGTGCAATCTTGAAGAAGAAGAAGAAGGAGAAGGAGAAGAAGAAGAAGAAGAAGAAGAAGAAGAAGAAGAAACAATTTTCTTGAATAGACAGGCTGACAACAATATTGTTCAGTGTTGGTTTTTTATCTGGATTCCTTCCAAATTGCTCACATGCCTTCACGGTACATCCCTGCTTAAGTTTTTTGCTCTGAATTCCTTACCTCATATTTTATTTTGCTTTTTAACGTCTCAGTTATGTTTGTGAAACTAACCAGTCTAGCCACAAAATTAGGATGTATCTTGCAGAGTGCATTCATTTTACTTTTTGCATATTTTTCCTGAGGTCATGTCAAGGTTAGTTTGAATTCCATCCTACATTAAGACTTCTTTCACAGCTATTTAGCTCTGCAGCCTACTCCCCGCTGGGGTCTGCCCCTTGGGCACGTCAAAGCTTCAGACCTGACAAATCACACACAGATGAAGCTGTACAGTTTTTTAAACAGTTTCATCAGTAACATTTTCCTATACGATATACTTTTTCATATACAGGAGTATATTCTCTTGATTGCAGTATTGTGGAAATTGATTTCTGTATATGAAGCACTGCTTCATACAGACACCACTAAAGATGAGGCTCTGAGCAGGGCTGATGGAACAAAAATGCATTTACTTGGAGCAATTGTTACTGAACAATGGGGTTACTTGTGAGTAAATACCCCTCTAGATTGTGTCCTGCTATAGTGTGATATCCAGATTCTAAAAGAGAGCTGATGAATGACTATGAGCTTGGATGCCCCTAGTTTAAGTCTCTACAACAAACACTGGTTGGCTGTCATAGACAAAATATTATCTCACAGTTTCAGCTGTAAGATAGCTTTCTCTCTTCCCCCAAGATGGAGGAAATAGCACAGGCCTATCTTGCAGGGCTGTTATAAGAAATGCTGAGACGGCACTCACCAATCACTATAAATCTGCTTAGGATTAAAAGTAATGCACTTTTAAAAAAAATCAGTGGCAGATTATAACTGATACCCACCCTGAGAATTTGGTTAAAGGGCGAGACATAAATATTTAAAATAAATCAACAAGTAAACAAGAAATTCTTAATATTATTACAGAACTTTTGAGTTCAGGGAAAAAAAACCAGAATTTAACAATGATAGGAAACATGGGGTCTTCAGAGACAATTTCTGTTGCCTCCTTTGGGCTGCTTCAGTGAGTAATGCTTTATGTGTGTTACAAAATTCACAGGCTTCTTGTGAATTTGTGAAGGAGGTGGTATTGCTTTGTATTTGTGTGTTTCATTCGCCATGTTATCAAACATCTGAAATTAATAGAAAATCAGCTTGAAATTGTGAAGGAGGTGATGTAAATGAAATGTAACTGTCTGAAGATATGTGGTTAAGAAAATCCTTTAAAATAGACTGCATTATATGATATGCATTTGGAAATGCTGTATGAATCTTATGATAATTGCATATCTAATAGTATAACAGCATTTCCTGTTTGAATAGGTGAGGCTACAATTCTTGGCTTCTAATGAGTATATTAGCGGACAACAATATACCCTTAACAGGCTTAAGCTGTTAAGGATTTTTAAAAAGCAGCTTACTGTCTTTCTCATTTTTATGGGACAAAATGTACTGCCTTCTACAAATTACTTGATTGACTGATGAAGTGCCATAATTATAGCTGCGCTGCCATTCTGACAAAGCCACAATAACAGATTGTAGTTTAGTTCCCACTCCAGGCATACCACCCTTTGCATAACAAAACCCAGTTTTACTGGTCTAATTCTTATTCAGAACAAAAGACACCTGGAGATGTTAACTGTATACTAACAAGGAAACTTAGAACCTAGGGAAAAATAATAACATTGGAGTACAACTGGGGTGGGAGGGGGTTGAGGTTGTACAGTTATTTCAGAAGGAATTGTATCTAATGAAGAGTTGTCTAAAGGGCTGCTTGTTTGGAACTAATTAAAGACAGATCTCCTAAATAGCAAAAGGTTCATGGGAATTACATTAGGTGTCTGGAGACTTGTTATTCTTTTGGCACTCCGAGAGGATTGTTGAAGTTGTTAGTCGAGAAAGAAAGCATCCTAATAACAGCCCTTGTTCCAAAACCAACCCAGCGCCGTGCTCCAGCTTTTTGGCTTAAACTCACTGTATTTATATTGCTGGTGGTGTTGCAGTAAGATTCATAACTGTGGTCCAGAGTCCTGCCTGAAGAAAACATTTTTTGCTTGAACACATTATAGTGAGAAGAGTCTTGCGCTTTCACTCCATGCATTTTCAGCCTTCAATTAACGTGAAAGCAGTACAATGCCTATGCAACTTCTCTTGCCTAGTGGTGCACCATTTATCATTGCAGTTTTACATTGACCTTGACACCCACTTCATTAGAATAAAGATTGTCTACCATTTAGGTTACATTGTTCCTCTGCACAGAGACCCCATGCAAATTTCTGTTCAGATAGAAGAGCTGTGAGCCTGTCAGAGGTCATCTGCATTAAATGATTGCAGCTATTTTCCAACTGCTTCTTTTCATTCTACTCAATTCAGGCTAGGAGGATCAATCAAGCCTTCTGCCTGAAACAGTGGGACTGCTGGGAATATAACTGTTTTTGGTGGTACTGGATATGCCCCAAACAGTATTAAATATTTAATATAAACTCATTAAAGGGCACAAAAGATATTATAGTTACAGTAAAAAAAAATTAAATAGTTTGGATCACTTTCCTTCACAAAAGCAGAGCAACTGGTATAAATCCTCTATTTTATTATGGACAAAAATGAGTCCACAAAGTTATTAGAGCATATCTTCCATAGAATTATATTAGTGATAGAAGGAGTGGGGAGATGGAAGGACTGTCCGATTTATATACATTATACTCTATCTGGAACTATTGAAACAAAATTATTATTTTTATTATGCAGTTGTTCGACTACTGAGCTTTGGTTTTTGTATGGGAATAAAGCAGTGAGGTTGTTGTTTGTTCACAAGAAAGATCGAAAAAGACTAAGTTACTGGTCCCCTCCTTGAGTTTTCAGAGTGATATAATTGGAATTAAATTATTAATGAGAGATACTTTTTAAAAGATTGTTTTATGATCCTCTGTTAGGGGATTTGCAATTCATTTTAATATTTGTAGTTTGATTTATATTAAAAATAATGCAATCTATGTCCAATTAACAATACATGGCCAAAGTAATGTGATTTCTAGATCATGTGAACAGAATAAGCTAGAAGAAGAAAACAAATTCTTAACCTCAGATGTAATTTGCTATATGAGTTCAGGCAATTTTAAATGACATTGCACTTTTTAATGTTTTTTCTAAGGCTCAGCAGCAAATTTATCCCAATCAAGAAAACTTATTATTAATTTACAAGGACAACTGTAGGAGTTTTTATAATTTTCCTGTGCAATTATTTGCCATAAATTGATAGTAGGAGAATGCAAGAAGTTTGCAAGAATTAATGGCTGCTATTTGTCCAGACAAAACACTAATCTGAGGACCTGAACACTGCTCAGACATTCTGGTTGTATTGGCTGTGTATGAAATCTAACCAAGCCTCTGAACTGTTTGTAAAATGTCTCGCTTTGGTATTATGAAAAAGGTGGATGTCTAAGAGCTGTTGTGAAGGGTAGTCTGGCCTCTAGCAGATTCCTTCACTCTGCATGTATACAGCTGAGCTTTGGACCCTGGACTTTGGAATAAAAAGAGGCTTTGTCCATCGATGAATGGCATTAGGCATGGGCTTCCTAAGGGGCCACCATGAAGCCTAGGAAGAGACAAACACTAGCCAGAAAACACAACATGAGTATCTATGTAGATAGATGGCAGACAAAATACAGAAATAAACATATGTGGATATTTTAATGCAATGTACACATGTGAATATAATTGGAGAATACAACAGGGTTGTGTTACAAACAGTAAGAATTTTGCACTGGATAGAGAGGAATTCTTTGTGAAGGAAGCATATGTATATGTATTTATCTATAATATGTGTGTATTTATAGCTGAAAGTTATTTTCCTACAAGAGACTGTCTTTTAAAAATGTGCTGAGCATGGTTTAGGTAAGCCGCAATCATATATCTTAATTCCTGAAATTAGCAAATAATATTGTGACACTAAAACCATTAGAAAGTGGATTGAGTGAAATGTCAGAAAAAGGAAAAACTCTCCAAATAATGTAGCTTACTTCCAGCAGCAGAGAAACGTTCGCTGGTTTAATTTGTCTCTCCTTTATAGCCATAGCTCTGCTGTGTGTTCAGTATGTCTAGTCTCTTTTCACTATAACCAACAGAAGCACCATACAAAAGTCTTACAATGGATGTCTTAATCTCTCTGTGTGCTTTTAGAGCATTATTTTGAATTCCATCATGCAGCCTCCCCCTCCCTTTCCGCTTCTGAAGTTTTATTACAACAACAGAATTCCCAGGGAGCTTTAGGAGCAAGGGCCGCATAATATTGCCCTAATGTTTCGCTCCAGAGAGGGAATATGTATCTTGGCCCTGATCTTCTTCCTTCCTTCCTTTTCTTCCTTTCCTTCCTTTTCCTTTTTTTCTTTTTTGTTGTTGATGATGTTCTTCTTTTGAAAAGTGTATACAATGAAGTCTTACTACATTAAATGAGTACTGATATTTTGTTGCTGTTATTGCTGTTGTTGTTTACCACACATTTGACATCCACAGATCTTTAATGATGATTTCTTTCTTTGACCTCTCAGTGACTAGGCATCTTGTTCCTTAACACTGAAGGAAGGGCGGAGGGATGTTTTAGTTGCTCAATGAGGGCCTTCCAGGCCAGTTTCAAAATAGCTTATTCTTCTGGTTTCTATGGTGACAATTAATGCTGTTTCAAGGCATTGTCCCAGTCTCTATTTGGACAGAAATTTGGGGTGTGATTTTTCTCACACACACACACACACACACACACACACAGAAAAGTAGAAAACTTTAGGAAACATGCCTCAGAAGTTTCTCTAGATAATCTTTTCTAATATTTTCTAAACATCTTGGTTATGCTCCCACAAATGGGTTTTCAGGGGTTTTTTAAAAAACAAAATTAGAAACAATGTGAATAAATGGCACATTTTTAAATAAATTAAATTGGTTTTTTTTTAATGAGGAGGAGAACACAGGGGAAGGAGGAGGAAAGGGGGGAGTCAAAATTTCTCCGCTTCAATAGCATTTCTTGCTCTTTCTCAAGTAGATTCAAAATAAAGCAATCCCCATTTGTTCGTATAGGTACACACAGCTGACTACATTGTTATATATTTCTCAATCCCTGAAATTAATGAATAATATGGTGTCATATTATATATGTCTCATATATGGATTTTTTCCCTCCCAGGTAAGTGCAGTGGAACATGAAATATTAATCATTTTATTTATTGCAGCTATTGTTGAATGGAGGGAAAGAGGAGAAAGGAAAGGGAAATCTTGTGACTTTTAGAATTCTTAATCTCATTTTTGGCTATTGAACAGTAATCTATATCATAACATTCGCAGCCTGTCACAATGGAGCAGCCTTTGCTCACTTAATGCTGAGGGTAGAATGAATATGAAGATTAAATTATCTTCTCACCACAGGATAAAGGAGTCCTACTAGACTGGGGTTGTGCCGCACTGATAGAGCTGGGTAGCTAATTTTGCCTGAGAGTGTAGGTGTTTGATGGGTAAAGGTGGAAAAAAATCCACACATTAGCAATACCATGTAGAACTCTCACTCGGCAGTGCTGTAGGTACTTTTCTCACATTCGAATAAATAACTTTGCTTTAATTCCTACACCTTAATACAATACTGACTGTTCTTTTCATAAGCAGTATCTCTTGCAATTAAATGGATTTTTTGGCAGCTTTCCCTGCCACTGTATAATACATTTTAAATCAGCCAGCATCTTTCATCGTGCTGTTTACACAGTAGGTTACATGGTGACAGAGCCAGACAGCATAGAGAAAGCAGGACTTACTTATTTTTATCTTTTAAAAATATAGTATTCTTTTATATTATCTGTCATGGGTTTTCTTTGTACTAGATTGCCTAGCAAAACCAGTATATTTAGCACAAAAATTAAATGATATGCATTAAGCCTTTATGATAACTGGAGCATTATGACTAAGAAGCACATGGTACCTGTTTTGTTTAGTTCTTGATCTTCCTCAACTCAAGAGTGTCACCAAAATCCTTTGCAGCCCAAAGTGGTTAAACCCAGCCTATCACAGGGAGAAAATATTAACTAGCCAAATCCACGACAGTCTCAGACAGCTAGAGGACTCCCTTAGTCTATTAATCCACTCAGCCAGAGAAAGAAAGAAAAAACTAAAAGAAGTAAAACCAACTGGATTTCAGTGCCTAGCTGAAATGGACTTGGATTTCTCTTGATATTATGCATACTTATGGAAATAATTATGTAAATCCTTTTCAGCTATATCATCTTTAAATAGAAATCAGATTACATAAAGCAGATTGTAATCTCCCCTAGTCACCCTTTCCATCTGAAAAGGCAATCATATAGAGCCAACAAGCATACTTGTTGGCAATTTTAGCCAAGGAAAATGGTTATCTGCTGTGTGATCCAGTCCCATAATTCCAAAGCTGATTGCCTCTTGTTAATGCAAATTTTTAGAAACTACAGCTTCTGGTTTCTTTTCACATATCAAAAAGACAAGTTTCTGTTATAAATCTAGACAATCCCTTGGTTGCCTGTTATGCATATTCATGTTTATTTTGGATACACCAACACCTGATCAGTGTTCATTAATAATGAGAAATGCTTTAAATCACCTCATTTAAAACATTTTGCTCTGTGATCCACAAATGACTAATATTTGAAGTTGGCAAAATACAAATGATGTTCATGTGCAGTGCAAATGAAAGATTAAAATATGAAACTAACAATATGCAAACATATTCATGCAAATTCCAAGGATCTATTAGCTGAAACAGCGATTTCACACCTTTCTTGTTTTCTGTTAAGTACCCTTCAATTGTATTTTTGTTTTGTTTTGTCAGCTTACATGTTCATGGATCTGGCAAGAGCACCCATGTTTTAAACATTCTTTAGTCTACTTTGACTTTGTTATACTTACCCTGATTTTAATTTTTCCTCCCTTGGAACAACAACATGAATAGCTTTCTTCTCTGAGTTTGAAGAAAAGAAAGCATAATGTTTAGCATGCAATTTACTAATAGGTTCACATGATTTATATAGGCCTTTTAAATGCTTTTGGGATAATTGTGCTTCATAGTAGTACCCAAATAAAATGTACATATTGGCACAGTTTCCCCAACCTTTTAAAAAATACTGAACAGGAAAAATGGATGTGTGAGAGAAACAAAAACAGAAATAAGGACATTGAGCTAGTCAGAAAGAGTTTGTTGAAACAGAAAGAAGAATCCTCTTGATGATGACTTAACCAGGAATTATGACAGTGTCAGTACTTTCTCAAATGTTATGCAAGGAGGTATCAAATAGCTCCTTGTATAATGCTTTTTTTGTCTGTACAAAGACAGCTGCATGGCACTCAACTGCACCTCCATTTCAACCCAAACAGCTAGCAGTTGGCTGTAGAGTGTGTATACACACTACACTGGAGTGCAGGGAAAAGGAGACTTCATCATCATGGAGATCTAGCATATGTACACTGATGGAGCTTCACACATCACCAGCACTATAAAGGTTGCTGCCACACTACAAAATCAATGCAGTTTGACACTGCTTTAGTTGTCATGGTTCCATCCTGTGGAATTATGGAATTTGTAGCTTGCTGTAGCACCAGAGCTCTCTGACAGAGAAGGCTAAATAGCTCAATAAACTACAAATCCCAAAATTCTATAGCACTGAGGCATGGCTATTAAAGTGGTGTCAAACTGCATTAATTTTGTAGTGTTGATGCAGCTATAGAATCTTATCCAGACTAGCCTGGTTGTGATTAACTGAACTGTTGGCAATGAACAAAACCTGTAACACTTCAATGTATACACAGCATAGAATGTATTTTCTAAATTCCAGGCTCTCCAGTTGTTTGAACTATAACTTCCATCTTCTCAGCCTGGCCAGTTGTAATCCATCACCTCTGGAGAGCACTAAGTTGGAGAAGGAGGGCATTTGTTGGTGCTAACTGCCCTTGAGTCAACCCCAACTCATGGCAACCTTGTGGATGAGACATCTCCAAGATCCCCTATCCTCCACTGCTCTGTCTAAGTCCTGTAGCTTCAGACTCATGACTCCCCTGATTGAGAGGCTGTACAGACCAGAGATAAACACTGGCATGGGGATGGAGTGGGGATGTGGTGACTCCACCCCCATGCCGGCATGATGCTGTACAGTGGAAGGCGTCATGGCATTCCCTTGGCATAGCATGTACATGCACTGCACCAAAGGAGTGCCAAAAAGCACTGGCAGCGGTAGCTATGGCACCTTTTCTGCAGTGCAAAAAGGAGCCGCTTTTTGCAGCTCCTTTTTGCACCATGGAAAGGCCAGATCAGGGGCGCAGCATGTGGTTGCCATGGCCCTGATCCAGCTAAGATAGTGGCAGCATCTCACCTCCCCTTAGGGGCTGTCAGTATAGCCCCTGAGTCTATCTATTTGAGTCTTGATCTTCCTCTCTTTCTACTGCCCTCTACCTTTCCTAGAATTATTGTCTTTTCTAATGAGTCCTGCCTTCTTATGCTGTGGCCAAAATACAACAGCCTTAATTTAATCATTTCAGCTTTTGGGGAGATTTAACATCTGACCTGTTCAAGGACCCATTTGTTTGTCTTTTTGGTTGGCCACAGTATCCTTAGCACTCTACTCCAGTACCACATCTCAAATAAATTTATTTTTTTCAATCCATACATGATGATTGTGAATACAATGGCTTGAACAATTATAACTTTAATGTTCAGTTGTATATCTTTACTCTTTAGGATCTTTTCTAGTTCTTTCATAGCTGCCCTTCCTCTTTCTAGTCTTCTTCTCATTTCTTGACTGCAGTCTGTTCTGATCAATGCTTAACCCAAGGTATGGGAACTCTTTTACTATTTCGATTTCCTCATTGTCTGGACTGAATGTATGTTTATCCTCCATGGTCATTTTTTATGTTCAGTAGTAATCCTGCCTTTACACTTTTGATCTTCCTTAGTAATTGTTCCAAGCCCATGATGTTTTCTGCTAGTAGTATGATGTCATCTACATATCTTAGACTGTTGACATTCCTTCCTCCTATCTTTACTCCTCCTTTTTCCAAGTCTCTGCTCTTCATATGATTTTTTCTGCATAGAGGTTGAACAAATAGAGTGATATTATGAAGTCTTGCCTGAACTCGTTGCTCATTAGGAACAATTCTGTTTCATCATATTCTGCTTTAACAGTAGCCTCTTGTCCTAAGTACAAATTTCTCATCAGGACTATCAGATGCAGTGGCACTCCTGCATCTTTATGAGCCATGCATAGCTTTTTGTAATCTACACAGTCAAATGCTTTGCTATAGAGGGCACAGAATCATGAAACCCCCATTCTGATAATATTCCTAAATATGTACATTTACTTACTCTCATATAAAAGAACTTCCACTCTGTTATATGAGAAAGTACAAAATTTTCTATTGCAATAGGAATAAAACTTGCTCACATTTCAGACCATGAGTATCCAGTCCTTTGCACAGGAACTGGGCATCCCTCAGGATCAGTGCAATGCAACTTTCTGCTGTGGTGTCCCCACAGACTCCCTGCAGTACACAACCCCTCTCCCCATACTTATCCTGTCGGTAAATTTGTGTGTGGGTGGAGCAAGGAATAAGCCACAAATTGCAATGAGCCTTCAAAAACTTTCTTGCAGCAGGAAGAAAACTGATTAAATTACTCCTTGCTAAAAAACAACAACAACATTTAGGGGTTGTCCACATGGGCCAAATGGCCTGGCTTCCCCCCTAGCCTCTCATCATCTAGTTTAGATGACACAGGCCCAAAAACCCATGGCAGGATTGAGCCCAATCCTGACTGTGCAGACATGGATCTAGAGGATCTGGTCTGACCCCAAGGTAAAGAAGATTTATGTTTGGTAAAATAGCCTTGGTTTTGTGCAGAGTTTCTTAGAAACTCTGCGGCAAAACTGGGCTGTTCAGACAACCCTCCATGCTCCTTACTTTTCCATGGGATATCTACCTGAGAAGCCCTCTCTCTACTCACCCTGTCTGATGTGAAAATGGGGTCCCTGGACATGTGGGTACCACAAGGTGGCCATGTCTAATTTCCACATTAGATAGGACAACTAGGGAGGCTTCTCATATCGATCACCTGCTAGAAAGGTAAGGAGTAGGTCCTGGGTTGGCATGAGGACAGCTGTTTGAACACCTGCTTGTCCCCATGCCAGTGACTAACCTGGGTGAACACTAGGGGCAGGATAGCATGGACTCTGCCCATATTATCCTGCCCTGTCTGCTCAGGCCCCTAGTGAAAAATTATACCCCTACAACTTACTATGATCATTTCCTTTCCTGTTCATTCCATTTCTTCTATTCTTTTACCTTGAACCCTGGAAATGGTATTTTGGAGTACTCTAGCTGTGGAGCACTTTCCTGAAAAGACCTCCTCTGCTCTCTTTCTGGTGGTTGCCTACCATAGGAAGACTTTTCTTTTTTAACAGAAACCTTTGATTCTTGGCTCATGCTTCTTTGTATTATCCTGGGTGGATTTTAGTCTATAAGAAAAATGGTTTTCTTGTAAACATTTTCAACCAATGGTTCTTAATGATGGGTTTGTGAATGTCTTTGCCTTGTCAGACTGACCTCTTAATCTATGGTCAGGTTATGCAGATTAAGAGGCTGCTCTGTTCCAATAGTGACTAGTTTGGGACTAACATTTGGTCCAATCACATTATGAGGATTAAAGAACTGCACAACTAGTTTTGTGTGTATACGGGTTTGAGTTGGGTTTGAGTTTTTCAAGTAGCACTCCATTTCCCTGTCACATGGTCAGCCACTTCTGATGCTGATGGTACTTTCAATGATAAGAGGAGATTTGGTCTGAGATCTCACAGCAGTTGTCAGGAAAGTTTTTGCTGGGTCTGAAAAATGTTTAAACTGAGTTATGTGGGGGTGGATGATAGTATTCTTGGGGTTCATCAAGTTTTCATGAAGTGGTGGAGATAATAGCTGACAGTTATATAGAGAACAGGAACCCAATAGTAGGAGGAGGGGAAATCCTTAGGCATCTAGGGGGAATGGCCCATCCATACCTGACAGCCTGATGACAATACCATGAAAGATTCTGGAATACACAGTTTGTAAGCACTTAGAAAGGAATGCCAATATGGTTTCTCAAAAGCATGTCGTTCCAGACTAATCTTACCTCCTTTTTTATATAGAATTACAAGCTTGGTAGATGAAATGAATGCTGTGTGTGTAGTGTATCTTGATTTCAGCAAGACCTTTGATAAGGTCTTCTATTATATTCTTGCAAAATAGATAGTAAAATGTGGGCTAGAAAATGCTACTGTTAGGTGAATTTGTAGTTGGTTAAAAGACCAAACCCAAAGAATGCTCACTAATGGTTCCTTTTCATCCTGGGGGGAAGTGGCTAGTGGGATGCCACAGGGTTTTGTCCAGTGCTATTCAACATCTTTATCAATGACTTGTCTTAGATGATGGATGAGAGAGCATGTTATCAAATTTGCAGATAGCATCAAATAAGGTGGAGTTGCTAATACCGCAGAGGACAGGATCAGAATTCAAAATGACAAACAGATTAGAAAGCTGGACCAAAAGTAGCAAAATGAACTTCAAAATGGCGAAATGTAAGGTACTACACATAGGCAGTAAAAAATGAAATGTGCAGATACAGGATGGGAGACCTACCTTGACAATAGTACACATGAAAGGGACCTGGGAGTCTTACTAGCTGAACGTAAGTTAACATATGTGATGCTGCAGCTAAAAAGCCCAATGTGATTCTAGGCTACATCAGTAGGAGTATAGAGTGTAGATCACTGCACTTAGTTAGGTACTGTATTTAGGGTGAAAAAATGAAATGCACAGATATAGGATGGGGAACACCTGGCTGAATGAGACTACGATGTTTATCACATTATGCTCTTAAAGAGGTACTATTCCAGTGTGACTCCTCTAGCAGCCTCCTGTTGCATGCTGGGATTGGCAGTTTTAAGGAGCTGAACTTCTCTGCCTGAGAATTCTAAATACCCCTCCTTAAAACTGCCAATCCCAGCATGCAACAGGAGGCAGCTAGAGGAGTCACACTGGAATAGTACCTCTTTAAGAGCTCGTCTGATAAACACCTACGTGTGTAAGGGATCTGAGAGTCCAAGTAGACCACAATTTGAACATGAGTCAACAGTGCAGTGCGGCAGCTAAAAAGGCCAATGCAATTTTAGGCTGCATCTATAGATGTATAGTGTCTAGATCAAGGGAAGTAATAGTGCCACTCTATTCTGCTCTGGTCAAGGCTCACTTGGAATACTGTGTCCAGTTCTGGGCACCACAATTCAAAAAGGATGTTGAGAAACTGGAGTGTGTCCAAATGAGGGTGACTAAAATGGTGAAGGGTCTAGAACCGATGCCCTATGAGGAACGACTTAGGGAGCTGGGGATGTTTAGCCTGGAGAAGAGAAGGTTAAGAGGTGATATGAGAGCCCTGTTTAAATATTTGAAGGGATGTCATATTGAGGAGGGAACAAGCTTGTTTTCTGCCACTCCAGGGAACAGGACCCGAAATAATGGATGCAAGCTACAGGAAAGGAGATTCCAGCTCACTGTTAGGAGGAACTCCCTGATGGTGAGGGCTGTTCGACAGTGGAACACACTCCCTCAGAGTGTGGTGGAGTCTCCTTCCTTGGAGGTCTTTAAACAGAGGCTGGATGGCCATCTGTCAGGGATGCTTTGTTTGAGATTTCCTGCATGGCAGGGGGTTGGACTGGATGGCCCTTGCGGTCTCTTCCAACTCTATGATTCTATGTTCAAGGGAAGTCATGTCTTGGTCAGACCTCACCTGGAATACTCTGCCCAGTTCAAGAAGATATTGACAAGCTGGAAGTTGGCCAGAGGAGGAAGACCAAAATGGGACAAAGTCTGGAAGGCATGCCCTATAAGGAGTGGCTTAGGAAACTGGGTATGTTTAGCCTGGTAAAGATAAGATTTAGAGGTAACATGATAGCCATGTTTAAATATTGGAAGGGATTTCATATTGAGGAAGGAACAATCTTGCTTTCTGCTGCTCCAGAGCACTGGATTGAAAGCAAAGGAAAAAAGATGGCACCTAAAAATAAGGAAGAATATCCTGATGGTAAGAGCTGTTCAACAGTGGAATATGCTGCCTTTGAGCGTGGTGGAGTGCCCTTCTTTGGAAGTTTTTAAACAAAGCATGGTTGGTAATCTGTTTGGGGTGCTTTATTGTTTATTCCTGCTTGACAGAGGGTTGGATTAAAAGGTCCTTGTGGTCTCTTTCAACTCTGTAACTTCTATTAATCTAAGTGGCAATCAAAGTAAACTACTGTAATTATAAAAAAAAACCTAGGCATAGCTAAATTCTTATTTGTGCCTAAAATTTATCTTTGGATCCAAATAGATACGTTGAAGTTGGGAAAGACTGGAAGAACATTTGCTTTCTCTAAGAAACTGGGATCATAAGGGAACATTAGACTCTACCCTTAAAGTGCCTTTCCATGTATCCATTTTCTTTCTGCAGTGTAAATGACTGGTCACCATTCTCTCTCCAGAACCACTCAAATGTGAAAAAACAAAATAATGGATTTGCAGATGTTGTCAAAGTGCCTAGCCTGTCAATAGTGACACGTCTGTCAATAACTTACATTTTGTAAGTCTAATGTTAAAGATGACTTAAGAGCTACACAAACATAAAATATTAACAGTGGAGATTGCCATCATATTTAAACATCTAGCTTTCTAAGATTATTCATTCATTCATTCATTAAAAAACGTTTTCTCTTCTTACACCTAACCCATTTGTTTTCCATTTTAGAGGTACAGTGTTGAAATGTCAATCAGACACCCCAAAAAGATGGAACTGCTGAGTAAAGTTGAAGCTTTGAAGAGAAGCGGTGTGTCACTGCCCGATGATCTCCTTGAAAAAGTGGATTCAATTAATGAAAAATGGGAACTGCTTGGGGTATTTGCATTTTTATTACTGTTTGTGAGTTGTGTGTCCTTTTTGTGGCTTAAAGTATTCTGTCTGTCTGATTTCTAATTTGAAGCACAAATATCTCTTTCATTCAATTCACTTACACACATTTCAAACAAGCTACTCATGCTATTACAGGGGGGAACATAGTATTTTCCTTGTCTGTTGATTTTTTTCATCCCCTACTTGTCTCTTGTCTGACTTTAATAATTTTGATTCTTTAATACAGGAAAAAATCTAAGTAAAATATGCCATGTATTATGGGTTTGCACCAAGTCAACTATAATACAGTATATCTGATATACACTGACTGTCATGCTTGAGTGAATGTTAATAGAATTTATTCTGAAGGTACATGTTAGAGACATCTACTCTTTAACTATTTACTATACCCTTAAGATGAAAAGTGGGGATGTCACTACATATTTCAGGTCACACTGATGGCTCAAAAAACAAATATGCAAATTTTATATAAATCTAAGTCTTAAGTCGGAGGATGCAGTCAGAAGATGTTTCATGCTGCAATATTCAGCTTGTCTTTGACAAAAGCAGAAAAAGAAAGAAAAGAAAGGTTTCATATAATTCATTTCATGCTATAATGGTTCAGTCTCAGCCAAACATGAGATACAAAAACCTGGCAGAAAATGCAATATAGTTATTCTTTTACCCAGACACCAATAATGCATGATGCAGGAAGCATGATTGCTGACTGCTGTAAGGCACATTAGGTGATGAGAGCACTTTTATTATTTATTTATTTTTTAATTATTCATGATCAAAATCAAAAGGTGGATTATGTTTACAAAACTATTTAAAATATAATTTAAATTTTTTTAAAAAAAATAACAGAGACGATATATTTGTATACCCATTTAACAGAAAGTCTTACAAAGAATAAGTCTGCTTGCTGTGCCATTTCACTCGCCTGAATGGGGAGACTAAATAATGCTGAAGATGAATGTTGTGATGGGAATTTTAAGAATTCTATGGATTCTTTAAAAATGTAAAGAATAAGTTCACTAAAAATAACAGTGTGTGCAAAACTTTCCTTTTTAACCTGCTTTTCCTGTAAATTGAATAGTTTTCTAAATTTTAAAAAATGCATTTTTTAAAAATCAAGATATTTTTTTCTGCAAACACATGGAGTTGTTTAACTGGGTAGTGTAAATAAATGGAATTTTAAAGTATTATTTCAATATTGCTCATCTTTATTCCTAGATTATACATTAAAATCAATCTGCAATAAATGTCCAAAACACACTACAGAAATAATCCAGTTCGAGACCACTTTAACAGTCCTGGCTCAATGTTAGGGAATTCTGGAAACTGTAATTTTGTGAGATATTTAGCCTTCTCTGTCAGAGAGCTCTGGTGACCTAATTACAATTACCAGGATTCCCTAGCACAGAACCAGAGCAGTTAAAGCAGTCTCAAACTGGATTATTTCTGCAGTGTGTTTAGGTCCAAAGAAACATTAATTTTATTATATTTTGTTATAAGTTAAAATTACATTGGATTTTAAAAGAGCACACTAAGTAGCGTAAAAAAAGCAATAAAAATATAACAAAATCCCACAAATATAACAAAGAAAAAATAAGTACATTAATGATATGCTGAAAAGAACAGAACCTCAGAACAAACAGGAACAAAAGCAGAATCAAAAGCCAGCAATCTCAGCAAAATTAGGAGAGAGACATCTAACAAACACTGAAAGCTTATTTATTTTATTTATACACCTGGGACCTGAAATAAAAGTGGTATAAAGAATAGGGTCTTCACTAAGCATCTGAAGGTCAGTAGTGAAGGCATCAAGGGGGACTCATTCCAGGTGGAGTTTTACCATTTTGGTATTGCAACTCAGAAGGTCCAGAGCTTGGAAATGAGTTGCAAGTAACTACATTACTTGTAGCACATTACTTTGAGTGTATTTAAGTAACAGTAATGATTCCCCCCCATATTTTAGCATTAGTATTAGCAGTTGTTGCTGCTGCTCTCAGTAAGCGTCCAGGCTGATTATTTTTCTAATGTTTTAAAAAATAAAAGTAGGTTAGCTATCTAAGGTGTACAAGAACCCTAAAAGAACTGTCCAAGGTGCTCTATTGTATGATAGTGTTTAGCACTTTTGTTAGCTCCTTTTACAGTCAGACTAAAACCCCGAAAAGATTCATAACCCCACTAAAATGAAATCCACCAGCTTCTACTGGTGAAATTCCATTCCAAATAGGCTGTAACTGATTAACTTTCCTACTGACCAAAATGGGGTAGGACTACTCTAACCTCTGCTTGAGCTCCATTGTATTGCTGCAGTAACCATTTTTTCAACCAGAAGTGACATCACATCATTCTCACTGAGCTTTGAGGCCTTTTAGAAAAGAGACCTTGTGTCCTGGACTGTGGCCAGCACACACAGACACACACTGATAAGAATGGCTTTGCCTAGCAAGTGGAAGCAGGACCTTGCAAGGAGTAAGCGTGAGAGCAGTCCGAGAAGCCAAGCCGAAGTCAGGATACCGGGAATCAGAGTAGTCAAAGCAGTCCAAGGTCAAAGCAGCCAGAAGATAACAAGGGTCCAGTCTGAGGTCAAAGCAACAAGGAGCCAGTGCCAGCAGCAATCACACAAAGGGATCATGTAATAAACTCTGACACTGAGTGGAGGCCTCTCTACAGCTTAAGTAAGGGAAACTCTCCCCCGTGCCACCTGAGGCTGGTTGGCTAATTGCCTCTCTGCAATCCTCTTGGATCTGCACCTGCAAGCACTCTCAGCCCTTCTCTGTTTGTAAGTAGGCACATCCAGGCAAGCTTCCTCCCCAGAGTCACCACTAGGTTGTTGCACCACAGGAGGCCTCTCACTAGTACTAGGACCTGGTTGGGCCTCCTCCTCTGGGGCTGGGAGAGCACAGCTGGGACCTGGCAGAGCAGGATTACCACCTGGTGTAGCCTCAATTAGCTCTTGCTCTGGAGGAGGCTCGTCCTCCTCCTCATCTTCCGAGAGCTGATCTTGGCTGGCCATGACACCTTGATGCTTGGGGGGAGGGGTGCCTGAAACAGCATTGCAAATACTTTTAAAAACACTTCAGCACTTTTTTCCACTGAAAAACATTTTTAGAACAAAATAAGGTACTTAAGGGGGAACACAGGGAATTTGGTGGCTGGTGGGATGGTCTGAAGGACCTCCCAAAGTTTTGCATCCAATCCTTACACGACACAATTCCCACATCTGATCCAAACAAACAACATCATACTGGGAACTGGAAAAGGAGCATATGGTAGTATTAATAGTGGAAGTCTATTTTTATGTGTGCGGAGGTTTATTTTAGCAGTTAGTGCCCAAACAAACTGTTGGATTTTGAAAGACTCAGGGATCTGACTCATATTTGTAATCCTAACTATAGTAGAGACATTAATTCTTTCTTCAAGAATTGATTCAATAGATCTAATCTATATGAGGATATCAATAATTTTTCTCCCAAACCTGGCTCACTTCAGTCAATGTGATCTACAAACACAGAGCTATCCAGCTGATCCCAGCACTAACTTCTTCTTGATACCAAACTTATACCTAAGGTTGGCCCTATGACAGAGGAATGGGCAGAGCTTGGGAAATTTACTTTTTTGGACTAGCAATTCCTAGATTACCCTTGGCCAGTACAGCCATAGAGAGTTGGGACTTTGAAGCCCTAAAAGATAATTTATTAACAAGCTGTGACACTGAGATGTGACTTCTTCAGAAGCTCAAACTGAAATGCTTCTTGAGCATATGGAACTAACTGTGCACATTTTAAAAATCTCTACGTAAGAGTTTCATCAATTTAATCACAAGCGCAGGCTTAACCTCTGGTTACCCTTGATAAGTTATATGATCAATCAGATGAACAACTAATCAACTTTTCTTCATTAAAATAATCAGATTTTAAAATATAAACAAAACACTACACTGCCTTTAAAATGGATTTTAAAGATTCTTTCTTTCTTGCATGCTAAGATCAAGATGCAGTTTTATATCACTTTTTCAAATTAATTTCTGCATTTACAAAAAAGTTGCTTTTTCCTCTTAAATGAAATTTCATGTATAATAAGCAGTTTTTGATTGAGGTTTTTTTAATTTAATAGGAAAAACTGCGGAAACTAACAACACTAGGCATACTGTTTTAATTGGCATGATTACATTTTAATTGGCATGAAAAAAAATTAAAGACAAGGATTTTAACTTCTAACAATAGTAAAATAGAGAGATATGGTTTTTAATATTACTTTCATCTAAGGTGAACAGTGTGGAATGGAAATACATTAGAATGAAATGTCAGTGGTGCGTACAGTTTAATCTGTGAAATTTTGTCCCCTGTGCTGAATATTACTCAGTCTCAATTGCATATTAAACAACCCTATCAAGGCAGGCATTGGCATCTGCTGTGCTGACACAAATTGTGAATTAAATGAAATTGATGTCCTCTGTCGTATATTTATGAAGACGGACCATTCTCTGAAGTATTCTGTTTATGAAGAATTTATGATTGCAAACTGTTCCAGAACAAAAAAGTGGCAATAAATTCTTTTTTGTGACCCTAGCCTCCAAGGGCATTGATTTCACCTCCTGCTGCTACTTTTGTTACAGCATAAAAACAATAGCTAAAGCTGAATTCCACTGAGAGCCTTCAAATTATCAATATTTGGGCCATCAAAATGGAAGGGTGTTGCCAAGAATATGTGTTGTTTTTCTGTAATGATCTCCCAAAACACATTATTTGCACAGTGCTTTAGAATAGATGAGTATCTGTTGATTTAATTCATTGTGTGTTTCAAAGCTTACCCTTCGACTGTAAATTCTCAAAACACTTCATCTAAAGTAATCCTACTGACTTGGATGGGTTATCCAAACCCTGCCCTCCTTTAAGGATTCATTGATTAGTACAGCCTATAAAGGACCAGCTTCTGGAACTTAGCTTTCATCATCCTTAATGGACATTGGTCCAGTTTCTAAACACTTGCTGTCACGGCCCTGATCATATCCTTTGTTTCTCTAGGGAAAAATAAAAACAAAGCAGAATGGAGTTTTTATAAATTGTATTTTTGGTTCTTACCTAAACTAGCCCAAATCCAGCTGAATACAACTGCCAAAGAGATTGCAAATCCATAGAACCTGGAAAAGTTGCTTTTCTCGAAGCTTCTGGAATCTTCTAACCAGCAAGGCCAGTGACTATGCTGCCCAGGGGCATTTTTTGAACTGTAGTCCAAAAAGGTGGCTTTTTGAAGTTCTGTGAAATCTTCAGTTTGAGCACATGATAATCAAATGAACAGACATGACCACATAACAACAATATAAAAATAAATTTAAAAATATACCCAAGTCTGTTTTGCTTATACCACGGTAATGATTCTTCTATGGCCTCACTGCCATGCCATAGTTGTTATATTTTAAATAAAATAATTTTAAAACAACCATTGGTTACTTCTGATGCATGGTTTACTCTGATGGTCTACAATTTCACTTCCTAAGTTTCTGTAATAAATGCATGTGTCTAAAACTGCACATAAGAAGAAAAAAGGTTCTGAGAATCATCACAACAAATCTTTAATTTTGATTTTCAGTTGGGTTTTACTACCACTGATTGGTTTCTAAATATGCAGCCTAAGGATTAAGCTGTGTGTTAACAAATCTTACATGGTACCCAATGGTGGCTTCACCACTGGCAAGTGCCCTGTTGACTTATCCAGTTCCCATTGATTTAGTGGGACTGCTGTAGTTTGGACTGATAATTGCAAGTAGGTCTTTGAAGCCTAAGTCACGGTAATATCAGAGTCAGACAGTCAGAATGTGCTTCCAAAGAGGGCACTAGCAAGTCCAGCAAGTTCCATGTGTTGGGTTAGCAGATTTCAGGCCCTGGCTTCTTGTTTCCAACCCCCACGGTGAGTGGGGAAAATAACAAGGTTAGAGCATTGCCTTGGAAGTTTGTGAGCCCTGGTGGTGCAGTGGTTAAATGCCTGTACTGCAGCCACTCAGTCACAAACTACTAGCTACCTTGTTTGTGAGTTCAGTACCTGCTAGGGTCTCAGAATTGGCTTAGTCTGGCATCCTTCTGAGGTTGCTAAAATGAGTACCCATCTTGTTGGAGGCTATTAACCTACACATTGTAAACTCTTAGGGAGTACTTAAGTGCACTGGTAAGTGGTATAGAAATTGCTATTGCCTGCTATGTATCTTTTTCTTCATTTGTTAAACATGGTATTTTTGTTTTAAATGGCATATTGTGTGCATCTGTTGTCGATGCTTAATGTATCCCGCTTAATTGCATCACCATGGTTTGCTTCTTGTGATATCACAAGGAATTGTTCCTTGACCTTAGGTTTTGGCCCTTAAATCTCAGGACTTGACTTGCCAGCCTTATCAAGCAATACAGTGGGTCCTTGTTATCCGCTGGTGTTTGGTTCCAGGGCCCCCATCTTACTTGTCTGACCATAATTACTTTCTTAGATATGCACATGGTTGTTATTTAAAAAAAAAAAGTTCAGTCACTATTAAATGTATAAATATATACAAATACACTATTGTGACTTTTCAGAATGCAGATACAGAAGCTGTAACATTTTAAACATTTACAATACTATTCTAAATAAACAGAGAACCTAAATCATGGATGTTAAATTTTTGCAATGAGACTCCGGTTTATGCATGCCTAGAATATACCAGCTGAAATCCCTATTAATTTCAATCTGTTGCCTCTAAGTGTATCTTGAATCTTTACCCAGAAGGGGAAAAATGTACATTGCACATCTCTTAAAATCTCTTAAAATTATCTTAAAATCATCTTAAAATTCAGTTGTTTTCAATATATTAATGGTAGATTCTTTTTTCCCTCTCATTTTAAAACTCTAGCTAAAATTTCACTAGTATCCCAGCAAATCTGTTATTAAATGTTGAACCAGGTGACAAATTCTTATCATTATACCATCACATGTGTCTTGCCAACATCTGATGTTAACAAAACAAAAACTGAGAAGCAAAGTAGTCTTCCATAAGCAGAAGGCACTTTTGGTCATTTAGATGATCATACATCCCAGTTTTGCCAGTTATCCTGAAGTGCTGCTGTCACCTATATTACCTCCCACACTATTTCAGAGGGTCTCTCAGCCATCAGGAGTAGCTTGTTGGAATAAGCAGAGGGATCTAATAAGAAGGAGAGAACAGGATGTTCCTCAAACATAGTTCTATTTGGATGTATTTGGATCCAAAACAAAGTTTTGATGACCCTGATTGTTAAGACAATGGAACCTGGGTTGAGATGTCCATTTTGGTGATCACACACTTGTACTTGGTATGTTGTAAATCTCTTCTTAAAACCTCTCTCTTTCATATGGTCAAAATTATTGGGTGGGCATTCTGACCTTGGGACAGTATATCTATGTAAACTCAGACAACTCTACTACCAAGTAGCTATAGATGTATGTTACTTTGGTAAGTTGTTACTGTATCTATGCATTACAGCTGCAGACTTATATCTGCTTACCCCATAGAACTCAGTGGGGCTTAGGTGTTTGGATACATGCATAGGACAGCACTGTAAATGACAGAAAGAAGGAATTAAAATGACTATTGGCAATGTCTAGATAAAGATACTGCTGGTCAGCTATCAGATGCACATCTTTTCAAACATGAGATTAATCCATGGTTTCTTTCTCTTTTCCATTAGAAAACCCTGGGAGAGAAGATCCAAGACACAATGGTAGGGCACAGTGGGTTAGGTCCACGTGACCTGCTTTCGCCTGAAAGCGGCAGCCTGGTAAGGCAGCTGGAGGTCAGGATCAAAGAGCTGAAAGGGTGGCTGAGAGATACGGAGCTTTTTATCTTCAATTCCTGTCTGAGGCAAGAAAGTGAAGGAACAATGAATGCTGAGAAACAACTGCAATACTTTAAGGTAATAAAAAAAAAACCTCACACACATATACATGCAGCACTGATACAAGGTGAGTTGCTTTCTGGAATAAAATAAACTGAAGAGCATACTTGCATGTACTTGCATATTCAATCATACACACATAACTTCCTCCCCAGTTTGTACAGAGCAGATTGCTTTTTCAATAGTAGAATTTAATATTAAGGATAAATCTTTTTGTACATATGCATTTACAAGGAACAAAATAATTCAGCCTCCCGTCTTGTCTCCTTATAACTGTTTTCTTGCGTTCTGTACTTAATTCTGTATATTTTGCATTCAGCTTAACAAAGACTTATTGTGTGATTTTAGCACTTAAAGTCATACATTCCTTTTGCATAAGTTTAGCATAAATAAATGGAGTGGGAAAATGAATATAACTGATCCCTGCACTTTGAATTATGGAAACATCTTCGCTCTTGCACTGTAATCCAATTCCCGCCTTTCATCGAGTAAGGATGTAATTCTTCACTAATTTCATTTTGAATCAAGTAAGTTTAGCAATTTTCTTCACACTGTGAAAATGTCTCCAAAACTGTGCAGTGTTCAAACATTATTTGCTATTCAGGACTTATGTGCAAAATGTGCATACTGTATGTTTGGAGTTTTTTGCACAAAAAACACCCTTTTCTGTGCAAAAATCAGTATTGCTATATAGAAATATTAATTTCTGTCCTGAAAGTGATGTTTTCTGCCAGAAAATGCTATAGCTGGGGACTTACTCTGTATCAAATTTGTACAAGAGTTGTGCAGAAAACCTTTTATGTATTTGTGACAGAATCACTGGGCAGACTTGGTTTCCTGACAGCCTATTATGGTTTGGGCTGACTGTGAGGGAGGGACTACAGGGAAAGGAATAGATATAAAAGGCAGGAGTGAGTAACTCGAGTTTAATAAAGCTAAAAGGAGTTCAAAGGAATTGAGTTGAGAGAAGGTTTGCGTTCAGGGGAGTATCTTGAGTGAGAGATCTAGGGAGAGGATCAGATAGGGAATCTGACTGGGCCTAGAGAAAGTCAGAGAGGTATTCTGACAAGCCAGTAGAGAAACTAGAGAGAGAGAGACACAAAGGGTCTCAATAAGGTCAGAGAAGGATACTGACTGGGAGAGAAAGTGTATTGGAGATTGTAAAGAGGAAGCTGAGCAACTTGGGTGAGTGTGTTTGTTCCTGAGGAGGTGGGGCTTCTGTGAGTCACTAGGGGCAGAGCCAGCAGCCTAGCTCTTTGCAATTGCTGCCAGAAGCTTTCAAGTTCAGTCCCTGCACAGGGAGCAGAAGGAGAGCTTTTTCTAGGAGGCCAACTTTGATTGGGCGAGTTTTGTCAAACTTGAGTGAGTGTGTTTGTTATTGGGGCTTGGGACTTCTGTGAATCACTGGGGGCTAGCAGCCTAGTTCTTTACAACTGCTGTCAGAAGCAAGTGCAAAGCTTCACAGTCAAGGAAGACTCAGAGCACAGAGCAGAAGGGGAGCTGGGAGCTGGGTTTGAGGCGTTCTCCCTTACTTTTTAACTGTTTTTTCTTTAAGGGGCTTGTGGGGGGCTTTTGCTCAGTGAAAGTAGTCAGAGACTTACCTGCTATAGCTATAGCTCCAGTCTCTTGAACTTAGTGACAGACCTTTTTGAACAGGCAAGGCCAACAGTAGTGTTTTAAGAGGATGTTTTAATGGTGGAGTTTTTGAGGGGGAAGCCCAGAGTCCTGTTTCAGTGCCTACTTAAGACTGCTGAATATGGACAGTGAAGGAGCTGTCACAGTCACCTGCAACAGGTGTGCTATGTTCATGTTCTTGCCTATGAATGTGGTTAACTTCACCTGCACCAAGTGCAAGTTGGTAGCCCTGTTGGAAGAGAGGGTCCAGCAGCTGGAGGCCTGTCCATGTACACTTCAGTGTATTAGGGAGCAAGAGGTTTTCCTGGACAGAATGGAATGGATGGTCCAGGATGGGGAACACACAGAGGGTATTTCTGGAAAGGAGGTCAGTTCACATACACAGGAAGTAGATAGTTGGTGGTGTGGGACCCACAGAAGTAGGAAACCAGGGATCGTTCTGTGACGTTGCAGCTACAGAATTGATTTGAAGCATTCTCCTTTATCAGGGATCATGAGGAAGAACAGCAGGGACAGTCCTCAGGGAACGTACAGGGGACCCTGGGAATACAACCACAGGGAATAGATGCTGCTAAGCCTCTGAGGATGTGTGTGGTGGTGGTGAGGGGCACCGTTCATGAGTGAGAGTTCTAGGGAGAGGGTCAGATAGGGGGTCTAGAGAAAGAGAAGTATTCCGACAAGTCAGTGGAGAAACTGGAGACAGAGTCAAGGGCTCTCAATATGGTCAGAGAAGGATACTGACTGGGAGTGAAAGTGTACTGGAGATTGTATTGAGGAAACTGAGAAAGGCATGCAACTGTTATATTAATGTAACCATAACACATTTGAAGTACAGTATTCTACCTAAGCTACATTTTTGCTAAATGTTATTCAGTAAAGTCATTGTTTCTGTGTTATAGCAGAAGCTTGTGCCTGAGTGAATTCTAAACCATATAAGTACAGACAAACATGCTATCTAAGATATTAATTTTTTAGGAGGAAGACACTTGGGATGCTAGCACTTATACATTTAAGGAAAGTGTTTAAAAGGTGGAGGCTGAACAGGTGTCATTGACTAGGGTACTTCTAGGCTTAGAATAGAGGTCATGTCACAGTACTTTGTGGAGAATAATTCCCAAAGTGCGAAGATTAGCCTTAGCTCATGTTTCTCTTTCTCAGGGTTTTCTGACACTTGAGAAACATATTTTTCAACCATGTGTCAAATGTTTTCTAATATTCTTTCTATACTTATTATTGGGTCATGAACAAGCCAATGCCCTAAGAAAGTCCATATACTAAGGTAGGGAGTGTGTGTTGGCCTGCGACTGCAATCAGCCAAAGCCATCAGGGCCACTGAGAGAAGCTAGAAGTTGCATGCCAACAACTTTTAAAAGGCCAGTGTTGCCCTCCCTCCGTATTTGTAGAGATGCCTCTTTCACAAAATAGAATGATGCTTACTGTACAGTAGCTAACATTGCAACATGGAGTGACCTTTTAGTCAGTAAGCAATTGGATTTTGTAAGCTCTAATGCAACCACTAAAGATGGTGATTGAGGTGGAGTTTGTTTATATCTCTGTCACATCTGTATAATTATCTTCTTTAAATGAAGTCCTTCTCTTTCAAGCTACATGGATCTGCTTTTGGGGGCACACTCAGTAATGGATCATTTTGAAAGAAAGTAGATTGTGTTGTATTTATTTCATTTCTTTTTCAGTCTGGACATTGGACTCCACACTTTGGCAAGGTATACTGGTTGAACACCACTGTCTGGCTCAGAGTTCGGAAAGCTTCCTTTTTGGTGAACTTTAAGAAGCCTCCAATCATAAATCATTGTTACACTGGGACACAGTACAGTATTCAACAAAGTAATTTTCCCAAGCTTTGGGGCCCTCATTCACACTATAGAAGTTTGTAGTTTGAGGGGGCCCTAGAGCTCTCAGTCTGAGAATTCTAAAATCCCCTCCCTGAACTACAAATTCCAGGGATGTTGCCATGGCAGTTAAAGTGAAAGATAATGCTAAAATTGCATAATGTGAATGGACCCCTCGTCTAGCTATACTATATCCATATGCATCTCACTGGTCATATATCTGTGTCAGTTGGCTTGAAATCAGGGACTACGACAGATCTGAGAAGTTACTTTCCCCCTTTCTTACTCTCCTGGCTTATATATTGGGACCCAGTCTGGGTCCTGCCTGGCATTTTCCTTGCCTCCCAGTCTATCTTTCCTGCTTAACTGTTGTTTTAGATACTTCTTGCTATGGTCTAGCTGTCTATTGTCAGTTGATAGACAAGGAAACTGTTCACCTACATTATTTGTTGGCCTTCTCATGTTTTTTGCTTCCCCACAGCAAATCTTTTATTTCCCTTTGGTAGTTCTTGTCTCTTGGCACTAACTCGATTTGGGTTCATTTTGCATTTTTTGTGTTTGGGGGGGGGGGTTGTTTGATTTTGGTTTGGCAACTTGGCAATTTTGGACAAAATACTAAAAAAAACAAAAAAGCAAAATGAAAGAAAAGCAGCAGGCAGGGAAAGAAAAGGAGAGAGAGAGAGAAAGAAAGAAAGAAAGAAAGGGTTGAGTTAGTTTGAGGAAAGGGAGGAGGAAAGGGTTTACCATTCTGTATTGTGGGGGCTTTGTACACTTTTTCTCACTGCCTTTGTCATTTTCTAAAAACATACTTAAAAAAAAGCTGTGTCCTTTTGCCAATGGCTTTGGCAAGGAGTCCCACAGCATCAGAGCTTCAGCCATTTGCTGCTGTACCATCCACTGATGGCCTTAAAATGTTTTTGAAGAAAAATATGGGAAAAAATGTAAATATAGATGGTATTAGATGTATTAAACCACTGATGTACTACTTTCAGTGAAATGCTTCTTCCCTATACAGTAGCAATTTTCTGAGTATTTTTGTATCTGGGGGCATTCCCTAAAGGTATTTGGCACACTGGCTTTCATCTTGCTGCGTGTTCTCCTGCATTGACAAGGGATATATTCTATGAAATTCATTGCCACAATGTATAGGGATGCCCAATTTATTTATTTATTTATTTATTTATTTATTTATTTATTTATTTTTAAAGAAGTATTTCAAAAGCCAGCTTGAATTTCCTGCAGCATATACTTGGCTGCTGTTCAAAACAAATAGACTATTTGCCTGATAAGAGAAGGTCATTCTTATGTACCTTAATATCCTGTGCTAAACAAATCTATACAATATGTGAAGTGGGTGGATTTTTCTTTCAAAGTTGTGGCTTGCAGTCTTCCAACCATAGTTTTAAAAAGGAACACTTTTGCTATGAGAAGGGCCATAGCTCAGTAGTGGAGCACATGTATGCAATGTAGGACCATAGTTTAATTTTAGCATCTCCAACTAGAAAATTAAAAACCCCTACTTGAAACCTTGGAGGAGGTTAGCATACTTTATCACATGGGAAACAAGTGTCCTCCTCTCGTGATTTAAATTGCCATTATAACCTGTTAATAGTATGATCGGGGATGACGCCTCCATTACTCTTTACAAACGGGACAAAAATGGGAGAAGCACATGAGGGTGCAATAATCTTCCCCGTGATCATGCTATTGACAGGATTTAATGACGATTCAATCACGGGAGGAAGACGCTTGACTCCTCCGTGTGATAATCTTCACTGGCTGCTGAAACTTTTTAGAGCATTTGCCATGTGATATTTTGAGATGGCAGCCTCGTTTAGAGGGCCTAGGACAAATTGCGTAGCATCCAAATCTCTGTCTGTCTTTCAACACGGAGGAACTGCTAGAAAGTTCAGGGGAAACATTCAGAAGATTGTTCTAAGCTTTTGCTATCTGGGGCAACCACCGCAGTCTGCTTAATGATAAAGGCAGCCCTATCACTAGTGGGTGATAGTAGGTAGGCTTATATAGACCTACACATTTTCCCCCCCAGGAGATCTCCTATCTTTCCATTCATCCTTCTCCTGTCTAATGACAAATAGGCTCTCTAAAGACCATACTTTCTAGTGGCCACACTCTTTAAGGCATGTGTGCAAGTGGCTATTTATTACTTGGCTACAGGTATTGGATGGGGTTTTTTGGCCACTGCTTCTCTTCTCAAAGTAGCAAAACAAGTTGTTGAACAGTGCCCTCAACCATTCGTTCTGCTATACAGCTGTTTAACAATTACAGGTACAGGTTCCCTTATCCAGAATTCTAAAAACCAAAATATTTTTTTAAAAAACCAAAATGTTTTTGATGGGTGGCTTAGTGATGGCTTTGTTTTGTTTCATGAAACAACTTTGTTTCATGAAATATAAATTAATATTGTGTTTAGACCTATCTACAAGGTACGCACAAATATTAAAATGCATGGATTCCATTTTTTTTTAAAGCCCAAATCCAAAACATTTCTGGTCCCAAACATTTTGAATAAGCAAGACCCAACGTGCATATCACATTTCAGGTATTACTTATTTTTTTAAGATAGGTTTTATCAAAATATAGAAAATTATTACAGTGTAGCCATGGTAAAACCACCTTTTAAAATAGAGTTTTTGATAATAAAAAAAAAAAGTTCAAGCTATCTTTGTCTCATTAAATTTAAAATCCACAGGAGGTTAATTTTCAAATTTCTATTTGCCTCTTGGAAAAATGTATATACCAATCTGAAATATACAATACATGCATTTCAGAGAAAGTG
The DNA here is from genome assembly GCF_019175285.1 of Sceloporus undulatus. NCBI lineage: Eukaryota > Metazoa > Chordata > Lepidosauria > Squamata > Phrynosomatidae > Sceloporus > Sceloporus undulatus. Next base: position 332,920,535 of record NC_056522.1, read on the forward strand.
CTTAGAAAATGTTCAAGAACGTGTGTAGATAAACTCGTTGTGGTTTCAGTTTCACTTTTTACATAGGTAAAAATACAACATCTTTTGTGTTCATTATTTTATGCAAATCATAATTTCATAATAGAACTTTTAATATTATATTCTAATAGAGGTATACATAGAATAATGATACAAACTTTTACTTCAGAAAGTGATGTGGTTTTTCAATGTTTACATTTACACAGTAGTGTTAGACTTTTAATTGTCTTGGTTCTAGTAAGAAGAATAATATGGATTCATTCATTCATTCATTCATTCCAGGTGAAACAAAGGCACTGATTTAGAATTTCAAGAGAAGCAGAGTTGGTATAAGCCTTATTCAATTGTTCTCTCAGAATTTAAGTAAACACACCAGTAAGTGATCATGTTACACTCACTCTTGTATTCATTAAAAAGTGATGAGTCTGAAAGGGAGAGCCTGTTCTACACATGGAAGTTCTTTGCATTAGCCGGAAAAACCTTGCAGGATTTAGAACTGTATGGAAACTATGCACATAGAAGGCTCTCCTTTTCAGACTCATCACTTTTCATATAAGTAAAGTGGTATAGAAGGGATGGGACTAGAACGTTCTCTTTCTTGTATGCTTACTTAATTCCAAAGAGAACAACAGAATTGGGATACACTGATATAACATGCAAAACAGAGATCACTTGTATTTTTTTTTAACTTCTGAAGTGTCTCCTAATTTATCTGTTTAATTTGTCTGTATATACCACAAACATGTTATAGATCTTCACAAGAGCATCTTCTGTCATGGTTAAGTTCATCATGGGTTGGTTTGAAAGTGATTGTGTAGATCAGCTTTTTTGCATTGTATACCACTATAGATGCATGGATCAGAGGAAGTAGACTTAGAGGTGAAGCAGACCAGCAGGTTGGAGTGTCCTCTGGCCACTCCAGCCTGGTTGGCCCCTGATTGACATGGGATCGTAGTGACTGGATGGCCTGCTCTGGAAGTGGGCTGTAGCTGCGGTCCCAAATGGGATGCTGGCAGGAGCAGCTTTTCACCACTCCTTTTTCTATCAGTTTTTCCTTGCTTGGTGCTCCCTCAGCACAGCTTCTGACCACTTTGGGGGTATGCATTATCTGCACCCTCCACCCCCAAAACAGCACAAAGCTGGTGCTTTTTGCTCATCTGTTTTAGGCCTAAGTCTATGAAAGCTTCTGCTTTAACATCTTTCTCTGTTAATCTCAAAGGTGCTACAATATCTCTTTGTCTACTGATATTCCAGACGAACATGGCTATATCTTTAAGTAAGACCCTGTTGACTAAATAATCAATTTGGGAAACATAACAGCAGGTTCATTTTTGAAGCCTAATTGTCCATGTAGACAAACAATATAAATGGATCAAGAGTGAGCAACAAGGTAATAAAACAGGATGCAGAAACAATAAACTCTATGTTATAAATTTTTATAACAAGAAATGCACAATCTGTGAAATATGCAAGCCTCACAAATGTGTATGTATGTGCAGAACATACAGAAAGTAGTCATAGTTTACAGATGATCTAAAGGTTACTTTATCTTTTCCTTAGCTCGCCTAGAGCAGGAAGTAGGACTTAGAAACTACAAAACATGCATCAGAATTTTGTAATATTTCTGTTTTGAATTGTTTTGTTTCCATGATTAGATGCATATACTTCCCTGAGGAACAGGCCAAATGAAATCTGAGTTTTCCATTCTCTTTTCCTCTGTAAGCCTCCATAGACATGCAAATATGTTCAATCCACAATCAGGAGGTCTTGTTCTGATGTAGAGGACTGAGGAAAAGGGGGAAGATTGTGGGAAATTAAGTGGAGGCACCCCCAGTGGGTGAAGTAAGTGTAAACAAATTAGCAGCACTTCCATCTGAATTATCTCAATTTCCCCCTTTCTCTTAAGCCTTCTGTGTTGCATCCCCTTCCAACTCTGTTGAATCTCCAACTCTTGAGGGAGCATTTTCAAGTGTTCTATGGCTGGCAGGGAGAATAGGGAGCAGAAAGGTCAACCTCTGCTTGCTCCCTTTCTTGTATGAATATTTCAATCCAACATTGGCTGACATTCTGATAGGAACATATTGTTGTTGTTAACCGCCTGAGAGTCAACCTTGACTCATGGCAAACCTGTGGATGGGACATCTCCAAGAATCCCTGTCTTCAATTGCTCTGCACAGAGCCTGTAGGCTCAGACCCATGGTCTTCCTAATTGAGTCTAATCATTTAGCATGTGGTCTTCCTCTCTTTCTAGTGCCTTCTACCTTTCCTAAATCATTGTCTTTTCCAATGAGTAATGCCTTCTCATGATGTGGCCAAAGTATGACAACCTCAGTTTAGTCACTTTGACTTCCAGGGAGAGTTCCAACCTGATCTATTCTAGAAGCAATTTGTTTGTCTTCTTGGCCATCCATGGTATTCTCGGCACTCTCAAACAAATTGATTTTCTTTCTATCACCGTTCATCTCTCACAGCCATATGTGGCAATGAGAATTATGATGCAGTATACATGCACACATTTCCCTTATATTTGTGTGTTCTTTCTGTGTGCTGTGGAGCTCCTTCCTCTGCAGTATCCAGAACCCGTCCCAAAGTTACTATACAACCACAAATGTTCTCTCGTATGCCTATTCTGTGTCTCATAGAGAGCAGCAGGATGAGAGAAGTAGCTGGCTAAATCCTTGTTGCCAGATGCAAAATTCCATCAGTGCTGAGACCTTTGGGGGATCACAGTGGTATATAGTTCAGTTAGAATAAGATAAAAGCCTCTAGAACTTTGGATGAATCAATTGTCTGTGAGTGGGCAGTGCACTGCCAATACCAATAGCTGTGGGTTTTTGTTTTTGTACTCTGCTGTGTATATTGTTTTTGCTATAGCTGGGTGATTTTCCTCCAGACTGCACCAGAAGTTTAGGCCTTTATCCCACCTACAATATATAGGCTGTCTCTCTCAGTCCTCTTTCTTTTCCCATTTCTGGACAGGTTCACCCTAGTATAGCACACATGCAAAATTACCATGCTATGCTGAGCCATGTAGGGCTGTAGCCCTACAGTGACTTCATGTGCTCAGAAAAGTACTGTGTGTTCAATTTGTTCAAACACTCAGATTTCTTGTTCTCAGGTTTAGCCTTATTTAGGTTTTAATAGAGAGGTCACAGCATGTGGTCATGGAATATGAACTGATTTCCATTGTACCTGTTGTGCATTTGTTTCTTTCTCCACTAGTTATTATTTGGTTTATTATAGGTACTGCATTTATACTGTTTTAATATTATTTCATATTTTGAAATTTTACTGACAATATAATAGAACTGATTAAATGAATTGAATTGATAGTTATTGTTCCTGACAATCCCTCTTTTAAACAAAACTCCTTAGTAATCAGTCAGCTTCTTATATTTGGCTTATTCCCAGAATAAGGTGAACCTAATAATATATCTGACATATTCCTGGAACCAAATCAAGAGCCCACTGTACTTTAATTTTCAGACAGCAGAATCTTTAAAATAATGGATATGTTGTTAACAGATTATTGACAAAACTGCATTTTTATTTCAAGAAGGTACTGTGATAGATGCCAGCATTTCTATAACAATATAAGCAGTCACTAATCTATTGTAATTTCCTTTAAGAATAATTTGATATTAAATATTATTTTATATAACTAGAATTTTAACTACGTTGTTAATTTAGAAAGAGCAGTATATTGTGCATTACTAATTACACAGGGACATGGACTAAATGGCAGTCTTTTGCTTTAAATAACAAAGATTTTTTAAAGTATGTAACACAACATATAAGTGGCACCAAGAAATTAAAAATGTCATGCTTGGATAATCATGGCTTTTCTACATAAAAACATTTTTAAAGCATAAGTTTAAGACTTATTATCAGTCTCTGTCCATAGATTGTACTGTTGGACTCAAGCTGGGATAAATCCAGGTAATATTTATTGGTTAGCAGTGCAACAATTTTAACAGTTTTGAAGTCATTTAAAGCCAATTTATTTGTATGTCTGTTTGAAAGCTCATTATTTGAAAGGAATAGTAATGCCTAAATTACTCATATTGCATAGCAATGATTCAGGCAGAATTCCTAAACAATCAAAACTTACTTAAAATAAATTTGTGTTAAAAAAACAGTCTGATACCACTGGCATTTTCCCCATGTAAGCTGAGTGAAAAGAAAAATAAGTATATTAGAGATCTGGATATTTTTAATAATAAATGTCACATGCCATTTCCAACATTGTCAGTGAGATGGTCCACTCTTAGTAGAGAATCTGGGCAAGGAGAGGCTCTTTGCAGCAATTTAGTGGATAATAGTATAAAGGATATATTTTTTAAAAGAAGAATTCAGTTCACTATTTTGAAAGAACTATTCATCTATTTTAATCATATATTTTAAATCATCTATTTTAAAGTGATCTTCTATGTTTCTGACTTATGGGTAGATGGTATTTACAAAATGTCAGTCTGAGATTTTTTTCTTGTACTGTCATCCTAATAAAATCTGACGGCAAGGACATTATAGCCAACTTTGTCCCCTCTCCATAATTAGCATGAAGGACCTCAAATGGGTTAATCAGGAAAGTTGTACAAAGGATTTCCAATGAATGGTCATGAAAGCAGCAGTATGACTTTAAAAACCTCACGCTATGGGCAAGATGGATGGCAATCAAGAGACAAATGTAGGAGCAAAGCTGTTTGGAGAGAATAGTTTTGTAGTGTATGATGTATGTTACGCAAATGAGCTTATTAGGCCTCTCATCTATTTTATTATTGGTGCCCAATTTAATAGAGGCATTTAAAAAACAATATTTCTGCCTGACTCCTTGGAAAGAAGAAGATACATTGATATAATTGAAAGCAAATGATTGCATGTTGTGCCATTTAATCATGTCATTTTTCAGTGGCTGTTTCTTGCACCTCACTGCATGCATATAGAATATTTAGCTTCAGTACAGATTAGGTCTCGCTAGTGGCAACTAAGTGCAGTCCTAATTTTAGGTGACATTTTCTTTTAACTTTGAAATTACTTAAAGAACCTAGTATTTTCCTTAGGAGGTGACATGTCATCATTTACTTCCAGTGTGTGGCATCTGGTAGTGGTCATGGCAGCAATGATAATGATGATGATTTTGAAAAATAACTTATGACGAGTTGTCCTTTGCAAGTCTGTAATGGAAATGCTTATTTTTTTGAAAAATTATTAAGCACATCTAGCTAGTTCTTAAAATACAAGATTTACCACAGCAGGAACTGGAAACATGGGTGAAATTTCACAGAAAACTATAAATATTCTGTTAGCAGTATATTTTCATTATATGCAATCAAGAGGCTTTCTTTACACAAACGAAGAACCAGTGTGGAGTGTATATGCCATGCTGGCATCTAACACTGACCAGCTTTGTAAGGAAATGCACCCTCTAGTCTTTTAACAAAGGCAGCTTATAGGTATAGCACAAGGGTCAATAAGTGGTAAATGTTTGTGAAGCTTTCAGTATGTAGACTTACCTATGAGTAAATCCAATTTAACTTATGTAGACTTACCTAAGAGTATATTCCATTTGTGTCTTACTTCTGAAAAGGAGTATACAGGCTGGCATCCCATTAATGGCATATGAGTAGATAAATTTCCTTTACGCCTGCATGTGTCCTTTTTTGCATACTGTGCAGGTTCCCTTCCTGGACTTGCAGCTGTTGTTGTTATTGTGTGCCTTCAAGTCATTTCTGACTTAGGGTGGTCCTAATGTGAACCAATCACAGGCCCGTTACAAACGGGCCTTAAAGTGTGCGCTCCATGTGTGCTAGGGTTAGAAAGGGGCGTCCTTTCCGGACGCCCCCAACCTTAGCACATGCAGAGCGCACACAAAATGGTGGCAGCCATTCCACACGGCCACCGCCATCATGATGTCACGACCACGCCACCTCTATACGGGGCGGCGCGGACATGACATTGTCATGCAGCACCAGGGCGAATAGTGTGCCCCTCCCCCGGCCGCAAAAGGAGCTCTGAAACGGAGCTCCTTTTCCATTTGCGTCGCTGGGCGCAGCTTTCAGATGGCTGCGCCCAGAGACGCAGAGGAGAAAGGGGCCAAGCGGTCCCTTTCTCCTCCTCCCCGCCGCCGCAAGGTGTCCTTGGGGCTTGAAGCCCCAAGGACACCCCTTTCCAGGCTGTGGGGAAGGGGCCTTTTGCTGCTTCCCCGCAGCCTGAAAAGCAGCGGATCGGGGCCTCAGCGGCTGCCGCTCTGGCCACTGAGGCCCCGATCTGGCGAGGAAAGGGGTGGGTGCAGGCCACCGCTTTTCGGCAGTCTGTAACCCACCACAGGGTTTTCTTGGCAAGTTTCTTCAGAGGGTGTTCGCCACTGCCATCATCGAAGGCTGAGACACTATGACTTGCCCAAGTTGGTCTCCAGGGCTGAGTGGGGATTTGATCCTTGTTTTCCAGAGTCATAGCCCAATGCTCAAACCAGTACACCAGACTGGCATTCACAGCCTCTGAAGTCCTCTCCTTCATACAGTTATTCAGTGCCTCATTGGGAGCAGGAGGATCAAAGAAGCTTCTGGTTTTGTCCTGTAGTCAGCTGCAAAAAAAATACAGCAATGCTGAGTCCTACACAGGATCTCACTGCTAATGTCATTACTTAATGTCTAGTTATAGGAATATAGCCAGATACTTCTTGATCCTGCTTGTTGTTCATTAGGAACAGAATGGCTGTGCAGAGAGAGGGCTTCAGAGGTTGTATGGTAAGTCCAGGGGCTCAGCTAGGGTTGGTCAACATCTTGAACTATTATACTGAGCCATATAGGATTGGAGCAATGCAGTTATACTTTTATTTTGTTTCTGCTTTGTTATTCTGTTTATCAATTTTGGACTGCCGTTTTTGGCATCCAGAGTCCACTCTGAAGAGTGAGATGACAAATTCAGGCATTTCAGACTTAGCATTCCCTTGTGTTTTTCTGTCCAAGCGATAACCAGACCTTTGTTTCTAAAATGAGACAGGATCTCATGCCTTTGTGGTATTTAATCAGTGACTAGCTTTGCCTAAATGATTTCTGACGTTACAGTATTTGAGTTAAATGCATAGTTTCTATCAAATTTAATCTGATTGCTCATATGTACATTTTAAACGAAGTGCCATTGCATTGTGGTAGTTTGATCAGATGTTTCTGTGTAAGCTAGCTTTAGACAATGGAAAATAGATAAAGCAAATTTCAAATTATCTCATAACCTCTGCTTCTTGGGGCAGTCTGGACTATGAGCATGGAATAAATATACTTCTTGGGGTTGGAAAAGAAGTGTATTCCACCCATGCTTTAAAACTGAGCTTGGAAAAACTGAGGTTTTGTAGACTACATCTTTCAGAACTCTGAAGCTTACACAACCACTGACCATGCTATTTGGCAGATTATGAGAACTGGCATCCTAGTAAATTTTCCAAGTTCTGTTTTTAAACAAGCAACCCTAATTCACCTCTCCAAAACTAATTTGCAGGTTGGAACATAGCCATCCTCTGGATTGCATAGCTGTCCAAATTTTCCAATGGAGTGTATAAAAGGGGGGGGGACGGGATGGGATGGGATGGGACGGGACATCATGCACCAAAATGCATACTTTAGGGAAAATCATAGATGTGTACATAAATGTGTGAGACTTCTTTGAAAGCACTTTCATTAATGTGTACCTCGCCTATTTCTAGTTCTGAAAAGGGGAGCAAGAGAGGCTGATTGGCTGAATCTGGTCATAAACCCCTTCCAGTTTTTTGAACAGTTTTGTGCATTATTCAACCTTAGAAAAACATTAGCAACATTTACAGTGCTGTCTTGAATGTGGTCACAGACAAGGCAAAAATGTTAGGAAGAACGAACATGCTTTACACACAGGCACATTTGGATGGATGCCAGCAATGACACCAGAGCTTCCTTGGCTAAAGTAATGTTTGATTTGCTGCCATGCAAATTGGTTATGTAAATCACAACATTGGCATGGTTTGCATGTGAGTAAAAACATGCTTGAACCTCTGTTTAAATATTACATCTCTCTTCCCATAGAAGTGATTGTAATAAACCCCAGGAAAGTAAATATTGACATGTTCAGGGAACATGTGAAAATGATGCACTACTATAAACTCAATAATCATGGTCATGGCAATATTTTACCATAAATAGTGATTTTGAAATGTGTCATTCAACTTATTTAAAATTCAGAAATATTAAGGGGGAAAAGTTCCCTTGTTACAGAAATAATGGAATTCTGACTCTTACCAGAGTGAGGTAATTGAAACAGTTATAGAATGCATTTATTAGTAAGTATGATATCTGTATGAAATGTCCATCTGCTGATAAACTGCATAGTGTAGCTTTACAATGAAATGCACTCAATCATTTTAAAACATCTCCCAATGAAGCCTTATTGGGATTAACATTTTGAACACAAATACTTTTAAGTATTAAAATACCCATTCTAAATGAGTTTGCATTGTCTTGTTTACCCTTGTTCACGAATAAGCAATCTGTTACTGTTAAAAGAGTCCAAATGTGCTGGAGGAACCTGATTAGTAAGTAATTCAGATATATTATGGACATAGTCATAATTTTTGCTGAAGACTTTCAATTAAGCAATCACCTTTTCATTATCCAGAGGCATAAAAAGTAATAGTCATATAGATATACTAGATGTTTACACTACTCTTTTGGTTTAGGAATGATTTTAATTTGCTGTTTGTTAATAAGGAGGGAATAATACCCTTCCTATGTCCTACAACAATTTAAAAAGACATATTTAACTAATGGCAATATTTAGTTTTTCCTTTTGGAAATGATATCATTTAGGAGATTACAATAATCAGTGTTTTCAAGCACTGTATCTATACCCAGCTCTGATATTTTACAAGAAACCAAGCCTTTTCTTGTTTAACTGTAATTCTCTATCCCCATCCTGTGCCACCAAATTCTCTCTAAAAGGAAACTTAAAGGCTTAGATTTTCTCATGGGATTATGTACTTTCATCTCTAACATCCTGCAGAGAGATACAGATGCTGTCATGTTACACATTTTATATGGCCCGGTAAGTTTCTGAATGGGAAGAAATCTTCCATGATATGATGTGGTAGAAAAATATTAGCTTCACCACAATTCAGAGAAGGAAACATGGATACGGGAGAGTAAGGCTGAAAGATTCACCTGTGGCATTTTTTCCTTCATGTTTCTCTTTGAAAAGTACTTAATGCAGTGTCTGCAATAGTAACTGCAGATGTATGCAGGAGGATCAAAGAGAAATGTATAACTTAGAAGCATATCCTGGTTTTAAGTGGACAAGTGCCAGTGGCAAGGTTAAACATTCCAAAGTCAGCATCAGCAAAGTCCCACACAGTCAGCGGACAGGTCAGACTGAGAGAATCCAAAGTCAGAGTCTAGGAAACAGAGCCAAGGTAACAACAAACAATGTCCTGTTGGACACTCAGGAAAACTTAGTGTGGGGGATACAGTGCCAAATAAAATGTTTTTGTCTGCTCACATCTGAAACATGTTAGGAAGGATCTAATTAGGGGACTTTCTGAATTTAGCTCAAATTGCTGAGGGGGGAGGGGTCCTAAGAACACCCTCGCGAGATTGTGTCCCGTGATGTCTATGAGAGGTCCAGAAGAATCCCTTGAGAGACAACGCTGAGACAGACTGTTCCAATTAAATCCAAATATTTATTAAAAAGGGAAAAACAAACACAAAGCAAAGGGGCACATGCATTCATGCACACACACCATTCTCAATGAAAGTAAAGGAGGGAAACCGGGAGAGAGTTGAGAGAGGCAAATCTACGGGAGATACTTACTTCTGAAGGCTTCTCCGGGAACCAGATGTGGATATAGATGACATGGCCGCCAAAACGTGCGGGGAAATGGCCATGGGAGCAAAAATCAGTTTGGTCTGATGTGAAGCCAGGCTGTATTCTGAATGTAACATACCGATGAGTGTTTAGACTGAGGCTTATATAGACAATTTGTAGCCCCTGGCTATGAACTTAATGGCTTTACTGTAGCCAAGACAAAGGGTATGAAGACCTGGGCTTTTGTTAAACCAAGGTGAAGAATAGACTGAGCCAGAGCACTTGGATCTGAACACAATCAAGGAAGGCAAACAGATGAGTAGATGGCCATTGACTTAATCATTGGGCCATTGGGTGTGAGGCTGAAAACAAACAGCCTGTATTGTGCTGGTTTTGGAGGAGATTATTTTTCTTGTCTAGCAACTCCCAAACTTCCTGTGTGGAATTTCCGGTCTTATCTCTAGAAATAATAATAATAATAATAATAATAATAATAATAATATAGATTTATTTGTATCCCGCTCAGTCACAGGAAATCCGTGCGGCTAACAACAGTAAAAAAGATACAATGCAAAATATTACAATAAGATACAAATTAACCCCTTCCAAATCCCCTGACCAATATAAAACAACAAAAACAATAAACAATATAAATAAGGTAGCAATCAAACAAAAAACATAAACATTACAATCAAATAGAGTTCATAAATAATCCCTTTCCCAGCCCCTCAATGTAAATTCAAATCTAAACAATATTATATGAATTAAATGCAAAACATAACACAATACCCAGGAAAATAATATAGGAATACAATATATCATAATCCAAATACCTTAGCAACAGTATAAAATACAGTTTGTCCCAATTACATTTAAAAACAAATATCACAAATTCAGAATTCATAAAAAGATTCCCAGGTGGAATAGGGTGCAAAAGCCCAGGTGGAACACACCGGTCTCTGAGCCTCCCAAAATCAGCTGTGGGTCTGCTCCCAGTGGGCCCAGGGCAGGGAAAGCAGTTTCCCAGTCTGTAGTCCTCCGAGGACACTGCTGGGCTTGGTGTAGGATTCTAGGGCTCCTACACCCTCCTTTGCAAGCTGCCTACATGATATCTCTGCTTTCGAGAAATGGCGGTGCCCCTAGGAGGTCAGCTTGGGGTCAGAGTGAATTCCACACACACTCCAAAATTTAATATAAATCAATATGCTCTAACAGACATCAGTCCAGTTCATATAGTAGTGCTCCTTTCCTGGATATGCAGAACTGTCCAATGCTAATTCCCACAGATGTAAGTCCCCTTACAAATATGTGAGCCTCCAAAAGGATTCTGGACAGCCCTTTTAAAAGTTTAGAGGCAGATAACACTGTTAAAAAAACAGCATCTTCTGTATCTGATAAAGTAGTCTACAGCTGATGAGTGCCATACATCTTGACATACTCCTGTTGTAGGTCATGGTACAACTATTTTTCACTTTGCTGTTTGTTAAAGAATCATGGCACTCTGCAAAGTCATGGTGGAATGTTTAAAAAATGCCTTAACAGAATGCAATGCATTGACATTGACCCTTTTTCTGTCCACAGTCCCTCTGTTGTGAAATTAAGCAGCGACGTCGAGGAGTAGGCTCGGTGTTGCGTTTGTGTCAGCATCTCCTTGATAATCAAGATACCTGCAATCTGAATGCAGATCACCAGTCGATGCAGCTGATCATTGTAAATCTTGAAAGGAGATGGGAAGCCATCGTCATGCAAGCTGTCCAGTGGCAAACCAGATTACAGAAAAAGTTAGCAAAATATCCAGTAAGTGACACCTGTTCAATTCTCTGTCCCTTCCATCCATGTATATGGGGCATATTTTCCTTCAATGTCTTTTGACTTAAGTAGACCACAAGTTAAACACGAGTCAACAGTGTGATGCAGCAGCTAAAAAGGCCAATGCGATTTTTGGCTGCATCAATAGAAGTATAGTGTCTAGATCAAGGGAAGTAATAGTGCCACTCTGTTCTGCTCTGCTCAGGGCTCACTTGGAATACTGTCTCCAGTTCTGGGCACCACAATTCAAAAAGAATGTGGAGAAACTGGAGTGTGTCCAAAGGAGGGTGACTAAAATGGTGAAGGGTCTGGAAACCATGCCCTGTGAGGAACAGCTTAGGGAGCTGGGGATTTTTAGCCTGGAGAAGAGAAGGTTAAGAGATGATATGATACCCCTATTTAAATACTTGAAGGGATGTCATATTGAGGAGGGAGCAAGCTTGTTTTCTGCTGCTCCAGAGACTAGGACCCAGAAAAATGGATACAAGCTAGAGCAAAAAAGATTCGACCTCAACATTAGGAAGAACTTCCTGACAGTCAGGGCTGTTTGACAGTGGAACTCACTCCCTTGGAGAGTGGTGGAATCTTCTTCCTTGGAGGTCTTTAAACAGAGGCTGGTTGGCCATCTGTTGGGTATGCTCTGATTGAGATTTTCTGCATGGCAGGGGGTTGGACTGGATGGCGCTTGTGGTGTCTTCCAACTCTATGATTCTATGAATTTTAATGCCTTTGCCAGGTTTGCCAAATAATTAGGTTTCTGAATCCTTCACCCAAAGCCTGTCAAGGGAGTAATCTCATTAAGGGCTAAGCACAAAGTACATCTTGATTTTTATATTGTTAATCACACAAATTCTGATCTGTTTAAGGCACTATGTGAGTTTTGCAGAATTAATGTTGGTGGCAGATAAGAGTAACTGAGCCCCAATAAGGATTAAACCAAAACATTTGTCCTAGACCGGTGATGGCAAACCTTTTAGAGGCTGAGTGCCCAAACTTAAAGGTGTTGCACTGGGTGTTACCTAGTGCCAAGGGATGGGACTTCTGGGGGCAGGACTTCTGCCTTTTGGGGGCAGGACCTATGCCTTCCAGGGGTGAGACTTCTGTGGGTGGGACTTCCCTAAAGACAGCTGAAGTCCCAAGAGGGCAGGGGGAAGAGGAGAAACAGGCACGCTCCTGTCACTCTTTTCCTGCCCTCCCGTATCTCCATGTGCCCTCACAAATGCCAGGGAGCGCACGCATGCCATAGGTTTGCCACCACGGTCCTGGACTATAATATGATATTGCACAGTCCCCCTCTAGAGTAAACTGTTTTTATTCTAAATGTTCTGTTAGTCTATTGCAAGTATATATCTATCAGAGCTTAGAAAAGGTACTTTTGGGGGCTATAAGTCCCAGAATCCTAATGGCCAGTAGACATGACAGTAGGGAATTTGTGTCCATTGTAATACAAAAATTAATCCACACCCCTAGTTTAGATATCTTTATGGTTTATGGTGGTCCTATTCACACATACACACCATCCATAATCACTAATAGAATATGAAAGCAAGTAATAACACTATAGGAATAAATACTGACCAGAAACAATCGGGTGGCTTACTTGTGTATTAATTTCCTTATGGAAGCAATTAGAAATTTTTGGTCCAATGTAGAAAAACTTGTATTCACTTTGAGATTGCAGAAGAAGTGTTGCACATGTAATGCTATTGTCCTTATAGAGGTGAATGTGCATGCACACATGCGGTCAGTTGCCCATTCAGGAGTGCATTTGGTTGCTCAGCATCAGCTTTCAGCACAAGGATTACTGTATATAGCACTATCATTACAGAACTCCTCATGAGGAGATTTACACAGAACACTTCAGTGTAAGATCTCAGACATTTAGGGACTTAACAGACCACACCAACAGACCACTGTTTTCCTTGCCAGATTGGGGCTACATGCTGTAGTCCTGATCTGGCCTTTCTGTGGTGGAAAATGAAGCCACAAAAAGCAGCTCCTTTTTGCACCGTGGAAAGGGTGCCCTAGCTGTGGCAGCGGCAGGTTTTCACTGCTTCTTCAGTACAGTGCATGTAAACATTGGGCCAAAGATGTGGCATGATGCTGCCTGCCATCTGATCAGGTGGGCAGGGTGAGGGCAGAGTCAGAGCAGAGTTGGGGCAGCCAGTGTGCATACACCACAGCCCCACACCATCACGACATTGGCGTAAAACACCAGTCTGTCAAGCCCCTTAGTTCAAGTTTAGAATAGCAAAGGTAGAATTAATATGTAAAGGAGATCTTGTAGCACCTTTGAGACTTACTGAAAGAAAGAAGTTGGTAGCATGAGCTTTCATAGACTTGAACCTGCTTCCTCAGATGCATGTTAGGGAGAATTGTTTTGTATCTGACCTAGTTCAACCTTTCCTGTCGCACCCTATATTTTAGCCAAACATTTCCTTTCCTTGGAATTCTGCTGTTGGCAGCCATGGTCAATAACTAACTGGTGGTGTGATTTGATTTGTGTCTTGCTTTTTTTACTAGAATTCACAAAACAACTCATAGCATACATAAAGTGAAATAGCAGGAACAGGTGTGTGGTGATGTCTTTGCCTGAAACCATCCCCTCATAGAGAATTTGAGTATTACATGACCATGGTGTGCATGGAAGGGGGGAATCCAGCTGAATGAAGAGCATGCATGCAAAGTCATCTTTGTCTGCCTCCATCCCATACAGAGCAGCTGGCCTTACATGGCACTGGTGAGGGAGAAGATAGACTAGCAGGCAAGCGATGATAGAGCATCTATTTTGTTTCATTTAAAATGTCAGCAGTTGGCAGTGGAGTGCACTGTTGTTGTTTTGTTGTTGTATTCCTGGTTTAATTTAATATGCTAGAATTTACTGCTCTATTTTGCCTGAAGCAGAGGCAAGAGACAACTGTGGAAAAACCCAACAGGTTGCTGAACACAAAGGTGTAAGCTGCCACTGCAATTGATGCAATTCTCCTCTTTCCCAGGTGAGCAGCTACCATGTGTAGCCACAATTCCTCTAAATAAGCTGCTATGTATTAATTAAAGGCTAGTGCTGCTCTTGCAGCAGGAGTGAAGCAGTCTTGTAGCTCTATTTGGACAGGAATCGATTGGGAAGTGAGGTAGAGGGAGTGTACAGGCACTGTGTGTTTTCTTGATGTCAGAATGCCGGAGAACTTCACAAGCACCATACTGCTCTGTTACCACTTTGCCTGGGGTAACCAAGACTGGTTGCTGGACTGAATTACCTTTTACCTGGTAGGAAATGCAACTTGGTTTCTGCCAAGATATTGCAGCTTTTAAGAATTCTCAATATAATTATTTGTTTTTAATTGTAGGTTTTATCTTTCTTTTAGGGAGAACCCCTCACTCCTAAAATATGCACAGTATGAAAAATGGATATCTGTATATGTAGGTATCTCAGGTGTTAAAAGAGTTTTTAGAATCTGAATGCTGTCTTTAGAGCTGAATTTAGTCTCTATGGCATATTCTCTCCCTCTTTCTCTCTCTTTTCTTGGATTCCAAGCTGGCATGCTACCACATCTCCTTTCATTCAGTTCCTGTGTAGTCATTTCTTGGGCTGATCCCAAGATTGCTTTTTCTGCTTTGCCTATCTGTCTGCACTTGATGATGTGCCAGTCTTGGCAGATGAATGGTATCCCTGGGAAACGAGGTTTTTTTGTTATTATCTGAGGTTGCCCACAGTATACTGTAATATATGAAAACAAATGGGATGTGTTTACATCTCTGATGGCATCTGATTTGGTATTGGCAAGAATCGTTGACAATGAAAATGCTAGCCTGGATGATTAGATCATGTGTTCTGGAAGTTCAGGAGCTGGTCCCATCTTCTGTCCTTTGATGTATCTACAGATATTTTCCTTTGTCCATTTTCCTTTTCATGAAACCCAGTGCCATCCTATTATGATTTCTCGGTAATTATGTTAAAGTTATTTGAACAGAGCTGAGAGAGTTCTTGTGTGTGTGTGTGTGTGTGTGTGTGTGTGTGTCTGTATCTGTGTGTTTTAGCTTTTTAAATGACCTTTTCCAGATGGTTTACTATTTATTTTCACAGTGAAATCCTATATGTCTACTAAGATGAAAGTGTTTATAGGAGCATGGCCTTAACCATTTACTATTTTGTATCAAATCATGGTTCCATAATTTAAAACTGAATATACTCGTGTATAAGTCTATAAATTTAGGGCAAAAAAAATGACCCAAAAAGCCTGAGTCACCTTATCCACAGGTCAATGTACATAGTGTATCTTAACTCTTATTTAAATGAAGAAACCATCCCTTGGTGAAAAGCAGGAGTATAATCTGTCATGGAAGCACTGATTCCCTCTACTCTCTCATCCATCCAGCCTTAAGAGTGAACACAAAGAGTTATATCTGCTGGAATTCTTTGACATTTTTTTTTTTTTTTTTGCTTTGCTTCATCCTTCAAATCCTTTGCTATATGCCCCAAGTTTTACCCTCAACTTATCCACGGGTCTTAGCAAAATCCACAATTTTGGCCCCAAAACCTGCCTCGACTTATACATGAGGTCAACTTATAGTCAAGTATATACAGTACTTTTCAGAAGTTATGGTGTTCTTTTTTCTTTTCTTTTCAAGCAATCAAAGTCAACTTCATGTTAGTCCAGTGTAAGATTTCTCTAAACTAGATGAGTGGATTTGCACAAGAGAAATTCCTGGTAGATTGTTTTTTCTCTTATCTAATCAAACATTCTTTCACCACTCAATGATTTGTTTCCTAAATTCAACTTCTAGAAAGTTTAAATTTGTTCATTTAATTTAAATGACAGAGATCTTCACATGTTTCTGAATGACAATCAGGTCTTCTCTACTCATTTCCAAACTGTGAGTTCCAAGACACCTAAAAGTGAGTTGTCAATTTTCCTAGCGGTAAAATGTAACACAGCACATGAAACTAAGAGAATGCCAAGTTCCAGTCAATGCTGTCTATAATCAACTAATGAATCTAAGGCAAATCTCCTTCACATCCTTTATGATTCAGATCCCACTGTAAAAGCAACACATATATGGATATTTCCAGGGAATGGTATGTGTTTTTGTTTGTTAATTACAATGATATCACACCAGTCCTCCAATGAACTCAAGGCATCCCCTTTTGAATCTTCACAACCTTGTGAGAAAGCCCAGTACCATTATGACTGGCTAAAGTTCACTGAGTGAATTTCATGTGTCAGTGGGGACTGGAACTTTGATCTTCCATATTCCAGTCTGACTCTAATCTACACACCACACTATCTCTTTCACTTGAATGAATTTCAGTTGTTTCTTCTTGAGGATGTTGACAAAGTGCTGATAGTGAATAGGATGGAAAGTTGCAAACTATTGTCTGTATGTGTAACCCTTGGTCCATCCTCTGATTTAGTCTTAGGAAACTGACTGCTTGGTAGGTCGTGAATGTTTCAGGTGTCTTAGACATCTCAAAAAAGACAATGTCAGGCTATTCCTGGAAAAGCCCACTTTTGAATTAGAGTAATTCCACTTGTTAGTCCCAGCTATAACAAACCCATTTGAATAACAAAACTTATATAAATGTTGACTTAATCAATTTTCCAGTTATTAACTAGGTCTACTCTAGTTGGGATTAATAATGCCCAAAAATGATTCTGAAAAACATTGGCATCAGGAATCTTCACTTTTGGATGCAAGCTACTTTAGAGAATGATGGATACTCAGTTTTAAGCATTCTTGAATGAAATGGGCTTCCTGAATGTCCTGCCTTACTGCCCACATTATTGCCACAGCTAAAGCAGACTGCAGAGCAAAACCTCTGACTTTAATATAAGATTAGGCTCATAAGGGATAATGCAATATTTCAAATATCAGGAATTAAAGATTAGGGCTTCAAAAATTAACAGTTCATCTTTGAGTCTAGGAACTGTTTGAGAATGAATATAGCTGTTTTACCATTTATGTTATGTTTGCTAAACTGTCAGCTCCAGCTAATTCTTCTTGTCATAACTGTAGGAGTTTCTGAACTGCATCCCGCATAGTGCTTATTACAGTAATCTAGTTTGGATGTTATCAAGGATGAATTACCATGACCAAGATTATTCTAGATCTTTCCTGAAGAGAAGCTGGGGATCATAGAAACTCCAGGTACTACTTTAATAGGAGGAAAAAATAGCAAAATTGGGCAGATCCCTAGATGCCAGAACTAGTACTTTTAAGGAGAGCTGTATGAGGTCCATTAGTAGAAGACCTCGAATTCTACAGCTCAAAGCCATTTTCAGTACTGCAAAACTGCTTTTTTATTTGTGATTTTGTTCAGCAAAGAAATAACCAGGAGAGGAAAAAGTACTAGAATTTCAGGAATGAAGATCAAAGCAGGAACCAACATTAGATCAGGGCAAGAGCTATGGCGATTGCAGTTACTAGGAGCCAAGAAGAACCATGACACAGGAACAGACTGTTCAGGCTGTTTCATACATCATTTTATACTTGGTTTATAGATAGAAAAGCACAATAGTTGCAACTACTACATCATTTGTAGGTCATTTAAAATAGTGATAGCCAAGAATGAAAGTTTCCTGGCTACCACTTTTGAATATTTTAAAGAAATGTGTGTTTTTATATAAATGTAGCACTCTCTTCCCTCCTTCCTCATCTCCATCTGAAGATAATTTTCATCACTCAGTTCTTAGTATTTGCTATATCCTGGTGCCTTTCTTCAGGAATATACAAATTTTGAAGCCTCAGTTCTCATGCTTTATCTGTCTTCTGATCAGAGAAGCAATGTAGACCCAAGGCCATCCCCATTTGTGCAAACATTTTTTTCACTCCAAGCTAAGAATCCAACAGCCAGGTGTAGCTTAATATATGTGCACCTCCAGTCCCATTGTTCCTAGATACAGAAAAATTGGTCTCAGCCCTGTGCAAATCTTCCCGGGAAAATGCTCCAGTGAAGAAAGTGAGACGTAATGCAACCATGAACAGGAGCATTCTGGAAATAGATTTTGTCATCCAGATTGTTGTCTTAGATTGTTATATACACTTACAGAGAGTTTATATGGACCAAGGCTCATATGTTACTCTCCTTATCAAGATTCCTCTATCCTTTTTGCTTTCCTTTTACAAAATGTTGGAGAAGTTGCTGGAATAAGCAGAATTACCATCAGTCTAGGATCTCAGGCAAAATATCTCTTCAAAAAGAGAATAATTTGGTCTTTCCTATTTGCTATTTGTGGTTTTATTGTCTTAGTCTTGAAATCTATCATGTGTAAAAAGCCACGATTTCCCCCTTCCTCCCTTATGCACCTTAGAAGCTGTTAATTCCCACTAGAGAAGGGATAGAAATTTTGAGCCAGTATCATTCAGCTTTCAGATGTTCTGATTGGAATCTGCTACCGGTACTCTTCAATATTCCCAATTCAGATTATTCAAAGTGCTTCTTTTCCATCATGCAAATTTTCCTCTGCTGCCGACCGCTTCTGTAAGTACACTGTACTATGTGTCCAGCACAATTCCCATGTGCATTGGCTTTGAAAGTATGCTGTACATCCAGCCACATAATTGAAAATAATAAGGCCACAATAAATGGGATGGCCTTAGGGTATAACACCCGAGGGATTCAATTGGTGTCGCTCTGCATCAATGTCCATGCATCATGGTAATTGAGGTAACATAACCAATTACCACATTTTAATTAGAGTTGTAAGAACTGTGGGGGGGGGGGGGAATCGGGAGTGGTGAGACAGCTCACTTTTTTAAAAAAAGTGTTCTCTTTCCAAAAGCCTTTTTCTTGGATGCTTATTCTTGGGAGTCAAAGAGGCTGCTGAAAGTGCCATTTGAGAGGACGTTGGGAAAAAATCCCAGATTCTTTATAATGAATGAAAAGCGAATCTGAAAAACAAAAATGTGTTAAAATGCCACATTGCTGCTAAGCTGATATCCCCATCTACTTCTCATTTTGTGCTTCTCTGACACTTTAGAGGAAAGAAAAAAGTCCCTCATAAAGTTGGACCTAAATTAAGTATCCTCATTCTTTGTCTTGCCTTATTGGCATGCTATTTTTTTTTGGGGGGGGGGAATCTTCAGTGGAATGATGCTCATTACACACATTTTGAAAAAATCACCTATTTGAAGAGATGAATGTACTGAGTTATCACTTCACTATTTGAGTACATGTCACCACTCTGTACGAACAGTGCTTGGCATCTAAAATGGCCTAATTGCAAACTAAATAATTATTTTGAACAGTAAGAATGGGTGAAAGACGTGCATAAGAATTCAGTATATAAAGACCTCTTTTTGTAAACTGGTGTGAAAATTAGGAAAGAAAAACAGTCAATGTTCTGTAAAAAATATTCCTCCGCCAGTGTTCCAAGATCAGCAAAGGTTTTATCACCATATTCCATGGGTTCCTTTGTTTACAGCTAGGGAATTCTGGGGGTTGATCATATAGTTCTGCATATAGTTATCATGTGATAAGCATCCATTCAAATAGGTCTTCAGCACATTTTCTTTTTTCTCACGCTTGGATTGGGAGATTATTCTGAAATCATCTCACGTTCTTGTGAATCCAGATTATTTTCCAGACACGAAGGTCAGAGCCTTGTACAATTAGTTCTAGTTCCCCGCTTGTTTTTTTTTTTTTTTTGGCTCATATTTTCTCTTTGGCTCTATGAAATTGGTTGGGTTGCAATATTCAAATACATAAATTGACTAGTTTGAATAAAGATGCTGAATTGTTCCATCAACACATTGAAAATCACTGCCTGATCTAATTGGTGGAAACAGATAGGATGCAATTCTTTTCGGAGAGCATGCAGTCCAAATTAACCTACATTAAACAGAAAATATCTTAAGAAAAAATAAACAATGATCAGTATAATGTTGAATCTTAACATTGGTCTATAAATTGGTTTTATTGTTTTCAGTCAGTAATATCTAGTGTTTTATAGTGTATTCTTTGCAATCTCCTTTTTTAGTCAACTAGCACAATCTTATGCATGCCTTTTCAGATAAATCCATTGAGTTCAATGGCCCTTACTCCCAAGTAAATGGGTATGGAGATTTCAGCATCACAGAATTATAAAATTGTGTTCAGGACATAATGTTACATCAAAACCTGACTTTTTAGTTTCAAATCCTTCTATTTTCATATTCATTCTAGATCTTTCTAATAGTTGTCTATAAGGATACCAGTTTTCATATTCATTCTGAATATTTCTAATAGTTATCTCTAAAGATGCTAATAACAAGTCAGTCATTGAGCTTCTAATTCCTCCCTAGTTTTCATTTTCAACTTATTCAACTTATTCTCCTCAAAAATTAATAGTTCTTTATAGGTTGCCCACCCTGATTCCTTATTTCTTCTCTTCATGGAGCGATAGCCATAAGGGCACTTTCTTAAAAAATCTAGGTTCATTCTTTGACCGCACCTTTAATAGTGATCAACTTATATAGTGATTGTTAAATTCTTTGTTTACATTCTTTTTGTTGAAACATAGATAAGCATGCCAAGCAATAGCACAATCTTATACATGTCTATTCAGACAAATCCAGTTACGTTTAATGAAATTTGCTCTCAAGTAAATATGAATAGAGATTTTAGCCTCATAAAACTATAAAACTGTGGTGTTGAAAAGGAACCAGTGTGTCTTAGCTTTACTGCCTGTAAAAAGCAAGAAATCCATGGCTAAAGCATCCCTGGCATATGGCTATTTGAAAATCTCCAGTGGAGTAGGTTCATACTCCACTCAGAATTTCAAGCCTGCATAAAAATCTATAGGTTGTATATCTCAATATTGAATTTTGAATTTCTCTAAGAATACTCCTACTGCATTTTGCTAGGAATACTTCCCACACACTCATTTTGGAGTTTACATCTATTGATTTCTGTGGGATGACTTCAGGCCAAAGTTTTGCTTAATTTGTGTTGAGGGGTATGCTCACAAAACATCTAAGCATAAACTGAAAAAAAATGGAAGATTGAGGGCATTTTGATATGAAGATCCTGCTAATGAAAGCAGTTATGAATAGGCAAAAACAGGAATATGGCGTTACTTGTGACCTTATATAAGGCCATCATTGTAGCATCAAGGTACATTTCCATCTGATATATTGTCATGTTCCCAAACATACAAGCACATGTGAGCCAATTAGAGATAAGATTAGACTTGCTTTGTTTGTCTTTCTTTACATTTTAACATGTTAAAAATTGCTGGAGAGGGCAGTCAATTCCAAAATATGTCAAAATAAGAATTGCAGTTGTTTATATTATACTGGCAGATAAATAAGGAGGCAGAAAGGCAGGCAGACATAAACACAGATACACACCTATATTTACTGTGCATCTTTTTCTCTCTCATGTATTTTTAAATACACATATGTATTTCTATATATATTTCATAGTAAAATGTCACTCTTGAGAAAAATAAATTGATGGGGAGGTAGGATTTTTATTTTCTTTATCTGTACAGCATTTGTGTCATCACAGGAGATCTAATCCATATTCAGGTCTCCATGTTTGGTGTGCAGTAATATGTAAATTACCTAGCCAGCTGCATTAAGCAGTGTTTGTTTATTCTATTTCTTTTGGCACTGCATGCACCTGAACCTCTGCCAAAAAGAAAAAAAAATGTGTGGCTGCTTCAGGAAACACTGTTATGGAGAAGGAAGTTTTGAAAAGAAATATACATCATGAATGATACTATGCTCCATGAAAACAACACAATCAAACCCAGCGTCCTCTTGCTGGAAATATTGGTGTTTACAATATAAAGATGATGTGTTTGTTATACTATAACGAGGACCATGAATCTCTTTTAAAAGGTTCTGTTTGCATTGACTAAGTAAATATCAATGCTAACCTGAGAGGCTGCTGCATTTGGCAGGGGTGCTATTTCTGACGTATAAGGGAAATAATTTTGACACAGCATATTCATTTCTCTGAATGCATGGCATTTGAAAGCACTTTGGATTTGGACAGCTTTGGAGTTTAAGTGTTAAAAAAAATAGCATTAATGATGCATCGAAGTATCTGCTTAGGCTGGCAGTCCCCTTTTCAGTCTTCCAGTCTGACACTTCCTCTTTTATCCAGCTAGCTAATTTCCCCTCTTTTGTGAGGAGTAACTGTTTTCACACTAGTGCTTACCCAGCAAGCCTCCTCATTGTTTCATGCTTAATTATCTTCTTGAGCTTCACCTTCTCTTGTGAAGAGAAAAAGACTTGGGCCTCCCCACAGCTCTAATGAAAGCTCAGTTTTATATATGCACTGTGTGAATAAATGCAGTGTCTGATCTAGCAACATAATAAATGAGTTCCTAAAGTTTATGGAGTCATCGCTTATGTGGTTGGTTTACTCAGCAGTGTAGAAAGATGCTGGAATTTTATGTTTCCAACAGATGAAGAAGTGCCCTTTTTATGGAAATACAGATGAGTCTTCATTCCTTTGTGGAACTAAAATCTATGGGCCAAATTTCAGCCAAATCCAAATTTGATCCAAATTTATCTAAGTTCACTGGAATTAAAGGGACTTGTTAGTCACCACTGATTTTAATTTGTCTCATACTCTAGTTGGATCTAAAAAGAGAGGGCTTCAGAGGTTGTATGGTAAGTCCAGGGGCTCAGCTAGGGTTGGTCAACATCCATGTTTTTTTGTGGGTTTTTCGGGCTATGTGGCCATGTTCTAGAAAATTTTCTTCTTGATGTTTCGCCAGCATCTGTGACTGGCATCTTCAGAGAATGCTTGCCTGGAAAGAAGTTGGGTATATATATATACTGTGTGACCTGGGAAGGCAGGAGTGATTTGCATGTGTATTGTTCTGTTGCTGATGGCAGGCCTCAGGGTGGGAGGGTCTGCACAAGAGAATTTAAGGGTTTCCTCTTTTCTGTTGAAATTTTCCAGGTGTTTGTGGATTTCAGTGGCATCCCTGTGCATCCTAACATGGTAGTGGTTGGCATGGTAGTGTTTTCAAACAGTATTTTATGCCCATGGTGGTTTGTGGCATGTTCTGCTACTGCTGGTTTTTCTGGATGGCCCAGTCTGCAATGTCTCTCATATTCCTTGATTCTTGTTTGCAAACTGCGTTTGATGGTCCCTATGTAGGCTTGTCTGCAGCTGCATCTAATCATCAGGTGTCATCTCATATGCAATCTCTTGGGGTTACCACCATTCAGCCTCTATTTCTTTGTTTATATTTCTGAATGGAATATCTGGCAGTCTTCCCAGCCTGAAACCTAAACAAGATGTTCTTTTCTTTTCTTACAAATCAGAAAGTTGGCAGGCACTGTCACAAATCTTATGCTCTATATTCTACACAGTCTACAGGTGGTACCAGGTTATATGACATTTTTAATGTTATATAAGCAAGCCAAGATGTTGAAAATAATAATAATAATACATAATAATAATTTGTTTTATTTATATACCGCTATTCCAAAGATCATAGCGGTGAACAGCAAGTAAGCTAATTAGCAAGTAAGCTAATTTGCCCCCACAGTCTGGGTACTTATTTTAGCAACCTCGGAAGGATGCAAGCCTGAGTCGAGCTTGGGCCCTTTTGCTGGTCTTGAATTCACAACCTTGTGGTTTCGAGTGAATGGCTGCAGTACAGGCATTTACCCACTGTGCCACCAGGGCTCCTAAATGAATATGCCTGGCCTATAAGAAATCCAAAGTGTACCCTGACTTGCCCATTTTCAGTCTCTACCAATGGAGACATAGCACTGGTGGTAAAGCTTTCAGTGCATGGAGATTTACTTCTAGATTGGGGGCAAAAATTATAGGAGTCGAAATAAAAAAAAAATTCTGATTTTTTTTTCAGTAGAGTGGTGTCAATGAGTAAGGAGCATCCCTGTTCTGAACACAGTAGGCATATAGATTCCAAAATCCCCACTCCTGATGTAAATAATAACATATGCTTTTAATTTTTTAAAAACCTGTTTGCATATGCCATTAGAATTCTTCCACCTTAGTGTTCTTGAAATGTTGACCTTGGTTTTTTTTTTTAAACTACTATGCTACTGAAGAGGTTGTAAGCCGAAATTCTTAACTACAAAGACTATTAAACCTATGTCTGTTTGATCCTACACTTGTTTACATACACTGACAAACTCCCCCTCCCCATATATAAATATATAGAAACAGTAGTCCACCCATACAAACACATGAAGTAATATATTGAAGGGAAAGATGCCTTGTTTTATTTTGTTTCCATGAATAGCCTTTGTTATGTCTTCTGAAGGATAAAAAAATGCATATATTATAGTTGAAGCAACTTTGAGTCCAAAATGACATTCAAGTCTGTACACATGCACACACATACATACCTGTCATGTAACCCCTTGACAGATGAAAAGCAAACTATAGAGCAGGAAAAGCAACTTCCAATAAAATGTGCTGTGTTGCCAGATGTTATCAGCACAAATAAATCCCCTCTACCTATACAGTTTGACATGTAAGCCAGTGATTGTCACTTAAATTGGTTTAAAATGTAATAGAACAAAAAGTAACCACTGTTTTCTGTTTTTTTTTGGGGGGGGGGGGGTTAGAGTCACGATTTTAACGGGGCTTGAGCTGCCATGCTGGCTTAACCAGATACACCCAATTATATTTGTAGAAATTGTAACAATTCCTTTTCTAAGTGACCAATATTTTAAACAAATACAACTCTGCTTTTCTTTAGGAGATTTTGATGAATGTTCTTTCTGTCCCCTTTGACATTTGCAAGTTGCTTATAAAGTTGCTACAGTGAGTCTCTGACATGAGCTAGGATCACAATAGAATGGGTAGATAGATTCCATTCACCCTGCTACAGAATTCTAGTGGTAGAAGGACACAATAGGATACTCACAGAAAAAAAGTGTGAGGAACTTCAAGAAATTTATGGATCTCATCTTCTGCCAGGATCAGAATAGGCTGCTCCTTCCCATTTGCTTCTCCAATTCCCATTTTCAGGAGCTGAAATGGGTAGTTGTGCTTTCCAGGACAGTCACTTCTGTTTTGAAAAAAGCTCCCCTCGCCCCCAACTTAAAACAGGACAGACTGTGGAGCAGTCTATTTTAGGTTTTAAACACTGAGCTTTGTAGGCCATGGGGAGATTAGAGGGGGATCAGAGGGCTGAAGGGTATTGTTGAGATTTTGGGGAAATGGTGTGCAGACCCCTAGTCCCACTTTGGTCACCTGCACCATAGATGATTCTGAGCTGGATGGACCTGTGATCTGATTTACTGTAAGCCCAATATTCTTCCAAACTGCAGCCATGTTTTGACAAAAGGACAAAAGACTAGTTAATTTCAGAATGAAAATTATTTAGAGAAATAAGGTGGAAAAACATGTATTGCTCCACCTCCCATATCAGGCTTGATTCCCTACATCTGTAGAGGACTGGAACAGAAGAACGTTGCATTCTTTTCCACTTCTGACATTCTATTGCCAGAATCCTATTGGAGGTGTAATTCTTGGTAGCCACAGCTTCTTTAAATGAGTTTGACAGCACCAGGGAACTCCCCAACTGTCAGGTTAAGAAAAAGTTTTGCTCCCTCAGACCTCCAGTGTTACACTTGTAAGTGTTATGTCGCTGTTCCACAAAGGTGAAAACTATGACTACAGTTACCAGATCTCAGTCAGTCAGGAGTTTACTCAGTTGCCCTCCTCCCTGAACTCTATATTGGAACCATCCAAGGCCTGCTGTGATGAGTTTAACAACTTCTTCGTGGATAAAACCTCTCGGATAAGGGCTGATCTCGACGCCAATATTTCTTAAGGATCCAGAGTAGAGGTCTCCAGAGCTTCCATGGACTCAATTGTACTGGATCACTTTGAGTCTGTGAGTACTGAGGAAGTGGACAAGATCCTTCGAAGTGTTAGGAAGACAACATGCTCTCTTGTCCCCTGCCCCTCTGGGGGAGGGGCGGGGGGGGGGGGGTGGCGGCCGTAACTACTATGTTGCACTGCATAAGTAATTCATCTTTCAGGGAAGGGCGATTTCCATCCAGCTTGAAATTGGCCATTGTAAAACCGCTGTTAAAAAAGCCCTCCCTGGATCCCCTGATTCGAAGTAATTATCGGCCTGTCTCGCTGCTGCCTTTTTTGGGGAAGGTGGTCGAGAGGGCGGTTGCCATTCAACTTCAATCGGTCTTGGATGATACTGATTTTCTAGACCCATTTCAAACTGGCTTCCGGGCGGGCTATGGAGTCGAGACTGCCATGGTCGCCCTGGTCGATGATCTCCGTCTGGGCATGGACAGGGGTAGTGTGTCCCTGTTAGTGCTCTTAGACATCTCAGCGGCTTTTGATACCATTGACCATAGTATCCTCCTGGAACGCCTGAGGGAGTTAGGTATCAGGGGCACTGCGCTCCAGTGGTTCCGTTCCTACCTCTTGGGCAGATTCCAGATGGTGCAGCTGGGGGACATGTGCTCCGATAGGGCACTTACATCTGGTGTCCCTCAAGGAGCCATTTTGTCCCCTATGCTATTCAACATTTACATGAAACCGCTGGGAGAGATCATCCGGAGACACGGGGCACGGTGTTATCAGTACGCTGATGACACCCAAATATGCTTCTCTCTGTCTCCGACTGATGCAGTGACCAGGGATGGCATCTCCCCTCTAGATGCCTGTCTGGAGTCAGTAATGGGCTGGATGAGGGAAAACAGACTCAGCTTGAATCCAGAGAAAACGGAAGTAATCGTGATAGGTTCCCCAGGCCCGGGGATGGATATTTGTCCACCTGTCCAGAACGGGGTCACGCTCCCCTTGAAGGACTCAGTTCGCAGTCTGGGGGTGCTTCTGGACTCGTCGCTCCACCTTACATCTCAGGTGGATGCGACAGTCAGGAGCGCTTGTTATCAGCTTTTGTCTGATACGCCAGCTGCGACCCTACCTGGGCCGGGGGGACCTTGAAACAGTGGTACATGCTCTGGTGACCTCTTGGTTGGATTTCTGTAATACGCTCTACATGGGGCAGCCCTTGTACCAAACCCGGAAGCTTCAATTAGTGCAGAAAATGGCAGCAAGGTTGGTCACTGGATGTTCCAGGACCAGCCATATAACACCTGTCCTACAAGATCTACATTGGCTGCCCATTCACTTCTGGGTGCAATACAAGGTGTTGGTTATTACCTATGAAGCCCTAAATGGCTTGGGCCCAGGGTATTTGGAGGACCGCCTCTCCCCATATAATCCGCCCCGCACTCTCAGGTCGGCCGGGAAGCAACTGTTGAGGGTTCCAGACACGAAGTATTCTGTGACTGCACAGAGGGCGTTCTCTATCTCGGCCCCGCAGCTTTGGAACTCTCTTCCTGGTGAGCTCCGCTTGGCTACCTCCCTTGACCTATTTAGGAAAAGGTTAAAAACCTTCCTCTTCCAACAGGCTTTCCCCCAGATGTTGTAAGATCTGCTCTTTCCCCGCTGCACTCATTGCACCAGCACTTTAAGCTAGTTTTTGTATGGTTTTAATCTTGTAATTTTAATATTGTTTTTAATAGTTTATATATTGATTTGTATGCTTATGTGATTACTGTTTGTAAAGTGTACATTTGTGTGCTTCTGTGTAACCCTCTTTGATTTTCCAAGGAAAAGCGGGCTATAAATAAACAGATTATTATTATTATTATTATTATTATTATTATTATTATTATCATCATCATCATCATCATCATCATCATCTCAGCCCTGAGTCTCCAGTTTTCATCTTTAGGCAGGAGACAGAGGTATAAATTATCTGTTTTAGTGGGCTCAACTACAGGCATAAGGAAAGGACTGATCTCCCAGCTCATCTAGTAGAGCAGCAGCTTACTACAACTTGGATGCCAAATTGATTTGTTGTTTTTGATGGGGTGTTTAGGACATCTGTCCTTTACAAGGTTGCCATAAGTTGAAGCCAAGTTGATGGCAATTAACAACAAAATTGATTTGCTGCTGCACACTGCAAAGATGGTCCAGAGTGTCTATATATTTACTTAGTTAGCATCTTCCTTCCCTCCTAGACATTGTGGTGCATGGGCTCACCCTCCACTGTGTTCTGCATCTACCTCCTGTCTTGAAACAAGTAGGCTAGATTAAATATACCTTAGCCGAAGTAAATGAGGAGGAATAATCCCCTCATTTCACTTTGATCTGGAAACATCCTCTTTAGCTAAAAGCAGGAATATATCCCTACCCCTGTGGGAGTGTGGGTGTGTATAAGTGACATTTTTACATCACCAAAGTCCATCCCAAACTCTCAGGTTTTGGCCCAGAAACCTCAGGGTTTGGGGTGGTCTTGAATTGACAACCCTACAATTTTATCTTTTTCACGTTGCTATACTTCAGCCAGAAAGTGCAACCACACCTCCATACTATTAGTTACAAATTGGCAGGGATTCAAGTCATCAAGCTGTATTGGAAGCCACAAAATGGGGAAGCCCAGCAAAGTGATACCGATGAATATTAACCTATGATTCCTTTGTTATTCCCTAATTATGTAATGTGTATTATTGCATTCTTTACCTACAAGAGCTACAAAAGGGTACACATGCACATATAAGAGAAAAGTGCTCAATTAGAAGAGGTGTAGGTAATATGCATGTTAATTTTTTTTAAATAACATGGGACTTGGATCTCTTATTTTCTTAAAAAAAATAAACATACCATTGCTAATTAGCCTCTGCTTTCACTTTAATTACAATAAGTATATGACTGTAATTACTCTTGCCTCAAGAGAACCAAGGAAAAACATAGCATTGATACATAGCTATGGATGCAAAAAATGTTGCCATGTGAATGTCCTTTTTCAGTTACTGTTGTGCAGATTAATAATGAGAGGTAGGTGTTGCACAAAGAAGATTGTTCTCTGTGTGTCTGTAACACAAGGAGTCTCAGTTAGAACATAAACTTGAGGGAAGGAGAGGTGAAATGGGCATTGTAAACATGACCACTTCCCTCAGAAGTAGCTTGCATGCTGGCATTTTTCAGAAGACAAACTCATTTTTGTTTTTCATTGTTGCTCATGCATTCTTGTAGGTTGGAAAGGTCCCCCCTCTTCTATGTTTCTGCTTGTTTGTTTCCGGAACAGTTTGTCCAGTTATGCAGGACAATTGACAGCTGTTGTAAGAGAAATTGAAAGGTTGTTCTTATAAGTGTTTAAATTCTTCATTATCCTTTGTTAATTGCCCTCTATATGTGGGCATAACATGCTTCAGGTGTATAGTTAACATGCTTCAGGAGGTGTGGTAAAATGAGGACATGGCCCCTGAGATAAGAATTCCACCCCAGCCCATAAAAATTTCTTTTAGTCCCCAAATTCCTAATAATAATAATAATAATAATAATAATAATAATAATAATAATTTTTATTTATATACCGCCCTGTGGCGAACCAATCCGGGCGGTTTACAACATTAACTAGCATTGCAGTAACTTAAAATACCTTAGGCGCTTTACAGACGGGCCTAAGCGGTGCCGTCGTTGCGCCAGGAATACGCACAAGGGGCGGAGCTTCCGGACACGCCTTGCCCCTTGCGCATATTCCGTACGGCAAGATGGCGGTGCCCTA
The DNA here is from genome assembly GCF_019175285.1 of Sceloporus undulatus. NCBI lineage: Eukaryota > Metazoa > Chordata > Lepidosauria > Squamata > Phrynosomatidae > Sceloporus > Sceloporus undulatus. The sequence continues at coordinate 332,950,717 of NC_056522.1, forward strand.
TACAGATGGGTGCGGCCATCTTGACGTAACGGACGCGCAGCGTCCGGACGTCTAAAACTGGAAGAGACGTCACGAGTGCGCGCTTTGGCACTTGCGACGTCTCTTCCGGGTTGCCGGAAGGAGCGCGATTTTCACGCTCCTTTTTTACAGCGCGGGGGAGTCGCGCGGTTTGGCTGCAGCGGCTTCCCCGCGCTGCAACTGGCAGCGGCCCAAGACCTCCCCTTTTGGGCGATCTGTAATGGGCCTTAGTTAAGTAGTTAGAAATACAGTTTAGGCATCCAAAGAAAATGGGCAAAGTTACTAAGGAAATGTGAATAGAACAGATGTAAAAGTCCCAAGTATGAACCATTTTCAGTGTCTGACTCTTTCTAATGCTGAAGGAAAATTTCATTTTGGGAGGGCATAATTCTTGTTCAATGCTGTCATTCTCTGCCCTCATAGCTGCACCTCTGATGGGATTGTCCATCAAGACATAAAACACCTATATTGTTATGCTACATGTAAACAAAAAGGACATAAGAATAATAATTATTTTCTTTTATTAATTTAGTGCAGGAAAAAGGACACATTTGTATTCTTTTGAAAAATTACGTTATTACATTTATAGCTCATCCTTTTGCTGTGAAGCACAAGAGTGTTTTGGCTCTTTACAATAAAAAGGAGGGGGAAGAGAGCAAGAGAGGAATGTAGCAGTATCTTTAAGACTAACTGGTTTTTATTTTAGCATGGATTTCATGGATATAAATGTATTTCTTTACTATGTGACTTATGGCAACCCTAAGGCAAACCTATCATGGGGTTTTCTTGACAAGATTTGTTCAGAGGGAGTTTGCCTTTGCTTTTCTCTGATGTCGAGAGAGTATGACTTGCCCATGGTCAGTCAGCCCGTGGGTTTCCATGGCTGACTGGGATTCAAACCCTGGTCCAGAGTCATCGTCCAACAGGCAAACCACTACATCATGCTGGTTTATACCTAGAATACTGCAACCGAAAGACTAAAGGTTTAAATGGTTCTTCACATAGAAAACTTGGATCCTGTATATCAAAAGGTATACAGGATATACAAAACCACTTTCCCCAAAAATGACCGTGTGCTTTCCATATGAGGGAAATTACTTAAATAATATGGACAAAAGGCATTCAAATATTGTACAGATTAATTGGCTGAGACTGTGATCCCCAGTATGCCATGCAAGGGGCCATAGTATAGATTGGATCTATAATAAGAGTAGAGAGTAGAGTAGAGAGGAAGGTCTGATTGTGAATTTTTCCCTACCTCCTAACTCCCAAAATCTCCAAGGCCCTTGCTTTTCTAACCTTGGAGCTCTGATGTTGGTAGAAGCAAAAAAAATATGGCAGTGTGTTGTGAGTGGATTACTGTCCATTTTGCTGAGACACAATTCCAATGAGAGGGATGTTATTTAAAAAATCTGTACAGTGGAGTAAAAACATGTCACTTTTTCCACCTGGCAGGATTTAGGATAAATCTTCCCTCCTGCAGCACAAGCTTTCAAAGTAGCTTAACAAATAAAATGAAATAAATTAAAATGAAGTTCAACAATTATGTTAATATTACAACGGAAATACTGTATACTAAAATCATAGATGACAAAATTAACCAAAGTAAGAACAACAAAAGCAGCAATAAAAACAGAGGAAGAAACAGAATAAAATAAATCAAGAGCTTCAGTGATACTGAAAATTTGGGAAAGTATTCCAGAAGAGTACTGCTGGGCAGGGCTTTGAGGCAAAGATTTGGGCACTACACAGCAAAATGAGCAGGAAGGCCACCAAGCAGAAAGGCTTAGTACATTATGAAAGTGGCAACATCCAGAAAATCTCATATGGATCTTTGAACAGGTTCAAAGAGAAACAAGTGATCTTTCAGAAATAAACATCACATGTAATCTGAGCAAGAATAGCCCATGAATGATCATAGCTCACTTATTTTGATGTGTTCAGATAAATAGACTCTGTGGTTTAGCCCAACATCTACCCTAAAGGTCCGTCACCTAAAGCAGGCCAGTCTGATGCAGTTCCATCATGACATACTTTACAGTATTTTGTAGAACATTTGGATTGGATCTAAGACACTAGGATCAGGATCAAAAGCACCAGACATGCAAGTTTTAAGGTAGTCCATTCCAATATGCCCCTGAAAACCCTCTCCAAAGGTGAGAGCCCTTCCAGAATGGCCTTCCTTATGGAGGCAAAATTGGTAGTTGGTCTGTATGCATAGACACTTATGGTACACATGCACAAGCTGTCTAGATTCAAAGCAACTGCTTGTCTTTCTCAGTTTTCATGCCTTTGTTACTTTAACACAAGCTAATAAATATAATTATTCCAATGGCTTGAGTCATGTTGGCACTCTAGAGCAGACCCATTGAATTGATGGGATTTACATTATTTTTGACTCACCATACAGCAATTGACTCTATGTTCAACAGTGGATTCAATGGGTCTGACAACAGAATTCACAACAATATTTTCATAGAAGCTTGAATCAGCAGTGAGGATTTTCACAGAGGGCCACTGGCTTGTGATCAGACAACCCACTGATATAATTTGTACTTGCACTGGTGTATATGAGCAGGGCTTTGGGGCAAAGATTTGGGGCCCCACACAGCAAAATTAGCAGGAAGGCCACCAAACAGAAAGGCTTAGTACATTGTAAGGCAAGTTACCATTGAAAGTCTCTACTATACCCATAACAGCATTACTTAATCACACTCTTGGAAACTTGCTTCCAATTCTTTGTAGCTATAATTCTGGTAATCAGAAGTTATAAAAGTGGTCACACATAAAACTGGGGCTAAGGATCTCAAACGCTTTAATGATAAAAGTCATCATAGACTTCAGAAACACTTTACTTTTTTGACATGCAAAGCACTGGTTTAAAATCATCATTATTTTTTAAAAAAGGTGTGAGCCAACTGTTGTGACACTACAGGTATTGTTGGACTACAATACTCATTGGCTATGCTAGCTAGTGTGGATGGAAGTTGCAGGTCAACAATATCTTAAGGATTATGTTCTGCCCATGCATTCTAATCTGTCATTTGCTGGGGCAGCAAGTATCATTTCATCGGAAATTCTTATTTTGCACTAGAATATATATTTTTAATGTATTAATCAGGCCAGACCCTGAGCATCTTTTCTTTACCGATTTACAATCTGGTCCGTGGAGACACTTGGTTGGCATGACATGAAAAAGCTAAGTCACCTGTTAATCCTGCTTTGTTCCCTGTGGGCAGCAAGAGAGAACAAACTTCCTGGATGGTACTGTCAGGCACTCTGCAATGGTTCTGCCTGTGTACCATACCTGCAGTAATCTGAATTGCTTGCTTGATTTCATGAAAGCAGAAGAACCCATTTTGGCTTTGAATGGTTAATTTTTATATATATAAAAGGTAGCTATTAGAACCTGGATATTTGTCTTTTAGACAATGCTCTGTGCAAAACTATATACAGTTAAATGACAAAAAGGATAAAAAATAAGCTTTGAAATAATTGAGCCCACAATTAAGATGAATGAGCTGGGTTACATCATTGTGTGAGTTTTGCCATTGAATCGGCATGATGTACAGAGTAAATGAAGCAGGCAAAGGCTGATTTACGGTGGCAGTGTTATCTTCCTTAACCAGAAAGGGACCAACATTTCATATTTTAAAAACCAAACTTATTCTGTTGGTTTACAAAACCTAAATGGCACCTGTAGCTGATTTCCTGGCCTTCCAGTCCTTAAAATAATTAGGATTTTCTCTTGCTGTGCTATTTCCAATAACAGGATATACTTACAGAATCTTACTTTAAAAAAAATACAGCATACCCTCCAACTGTCCTGATTTGGCAGGGACAGTCCATTGTTGTACCATATTTACAGCTACTTTTAAAATGTCCCAATTTGTCTCTCCCGCCTCCCCCTTTCCAAAGTAGATGTGAGGAGAGAGTTGGTCTCTGGGTTTGTGGCAAGGTCTTGTCCCTGTATTATCATCTATGTTATGTATCCTTGGAAGCAGGCCTTTATTGCCTTACAGACAGTCTCCAAACCTTAAGCAACTACTCACTTACAAGAGAATACATAACATGGATGGTAATAAAGGGACAAGATGCTGCCACAAACCCAGATGCCAACTCAGTCTCCACATCTATTGTGGGAGCAATCTTATAACATCTGAGTTACATTTATTTCCTGTTCCTCCTATGTGATATATGTTAACTGATGCCAGCAATGCCCCTCTACACTCTACATTAGACAAACAGGACAGACTCTATACAAGAGGATTAATAGACACAAGATGACATTGGAACTGGCAATACCCAAAAACCAGTTGCAGAACATTTCAACCTTCCTGGACACACACTAGGGGATTTACAGGTTGTGGTCCTTGAACAAGGAAATTACAAAGGAAGACTAGAAGAAGAAACTGCTGAATTGGATTATATTTACTAATTCCAGTCCATAAGCAGAAGTATGAACAAGAGAATGGCTTCATGGTATGCTACATAAATTAAGACAAGTGTCCATGCTACGACACATATAATAAAAGGAACTGTCTCAGAAAGAATTCTGAACCCTGGGAAGCTGAGTTTTGGTAAGCAGATTTATTGCTTTCACACATCAATAATAACTTTATAATAACCATTATAAAGATCAGAAAGCCCTGTATCACCTGACCCAGCCCTTTGAAATTAAGGCAATGGGATAATTTGCCTCTTTTGGGATCCTGTCCCAAAAGATTCCATCCCACTCTCATAACTGTATAAATATGCTTTATGCCTGGGGCCTTAATACCACTCTGTACTACATCTGAAGAAGTGGGCTTATATCCATGAAAGCTTAAACTGAAAATAAAAACCAGCTTGTCTTAAAGATATTACCACATTTCTTTCTTTTTTCCCTCCCCCTTCTTTCCTCCTTTTTATGCTGCAAGAGACAAACATGGCTACTTCTTTATTTACCTATATAGACAATTTAAGCCTTATAGGCCTCCATATAGAATAAACATGTTTCTTCTTTAAGCAAGAAAATGATAGAGACTACAGTACCACAAATAATCTTGTATGTCGTATAGTCCAAACTCCTGCAAAGTTGGATACTACAGTATTCATTTCCAATTTATGCTACTCCATTACCCACAACCTTTGAAATGGTCTCCATTTTATTCCACCATTGTGTACACTTCTAAGAGAAATAAAACGAGTTTAAATTTTGTGTTACTAGCTTTTAAAAGAAATATGAAAAGGAGCTATAAGTGTTGCATACATGTAACAAGCAAGGCAACAAGATTTTATTTTTAAAAATCTTACTTCATAATTCAACAGTTTTATAAAGCAATTTCAGCATAGGCAATATATGAAATTAATGTAGTATTTGATTAGACTGATGGATTGTTTTCACAGCTAAAGTCTTTCACATTCATTAGTCATGCTAACCAGTCAGTAATACTGCCTTTATCAGCAAGCAAACAAATGGAAATTCAAATAAAAATTCATCACAGTTGAGACTACTGCATAGAAAAGAAATATTATAAGAACATTCATACTAGATAAATATTAACTCACAGGCTGGTTGTTCTGGACAACTTCATTTGTTCAAAGGCCAGTTGCTGGAAGTACCACATTGCATGTTTGGCAACCATGGACTTGTCTTCTCAACACAGATACTTGGTTCTCAACACATAGCACAGCATAGTCTGCACTGGTGTTTTCTGTTTGGAACTTGCTTTATGCAGCTGTGGACCAAAGCAAAGCCTGTCAATTGGGGCCAAGGTGTATATGTGAGTGTGAGTATGTGAAAAACATTGTGAAACATCTTGCAAGATCTAATGCTGGATAAGATTGTTTATCTTTCTTACTAAAAATTGGTTGGATGGTTTTGATGAATCCAACTTTTTTTTTTTTGGGGGGGGCTAGTTTTACATCAGTACAGAACTGGCAGCCTGAGTTTTGAGGAGCTGCAAATTGTCCATAGGGCAGTATTTCACTTACACAGATCAGTTGAAAGGCTAAGCCTTGTACCAGATAAACTAGGGCATACTAAGGATTATAGTGTTGTGTGCTTAAGAAACTCTTTGGCTGAACCAAAAAGAAAATCTAATGTGAGGTTTTGGTTTCTTTAGTGATGATGTTTAGAACATTATGGCTGATATGAGGACTACAGTGCTATATTATTGCATTACACAACACCTCCCAAAATGTTGCAGATCATACATTTGATTTCTTGTTGTTTACTGAATAGCTAAGCATAGAAGGGACTGTATTTTCTTTTGCATCATGGTCAAATTGTGACAAGGTTATAGCTAGGATAGTATTCCTACCTAATTTTAAGAGCCAAACTGGTTATGATACTAAACGACTTGGAAGCACATTAGTGTTGTTGTTATTCTTTTAGTTGCCAATGGGGGAACAGGAGTCAGTAATTCAGACTATAGCATGCAGTCAGAAATAATGCTCCCACAAGCACCTACTCCATCCAGAACTAATAGCAGTGCAAGGAGGGATTTTTGTAGGAAAGTATTATTTATTTATTAATTTTGAATGTGTCATTGTGTATCTAAAATGCACTTAGCATTATAAACAATAGATTTTAAAAAATTACAACATAAACCAGTATGTATAATCAAATTAAGCATTAAAATCATTGAAGACAAAGCAGCACGGTTGTGATCATTTCATTTGATACAACTGAAAAACTTTAAAGATCATATTAGGGCTAAAGTACTAATGCGGTCTAGTAAATTCAATAATGGCAGCATCTTTCACTGTGAACTGTGATCCTGATGAAAACTGGTGTTCTCATGCCTGATACTCATTTGTAAGTAACCTGATCTGCTTCCAAGGGACACATTTATTTGGCCCTAAATACAGACACCATAGGAACATCATATCCTGAGCATATTTGTTTCCATTTAGTTTCCAGATATCTATGAAGAATGTTTCTGTTATTATCATCTGCTACTCTGTTGATAAAGTTTGTCCAGCTTTTGATTGAAACCAGATCTTGTATTCTGCACAGGTCATCTTAAACATCTTCAACCTATTGCTGGGTCTTAGATCTAATTGTGTTTTCAACACTCTAGTACAGGGATAGTCAATGTGGTGGTCCCCAGATTGCTGCCAGTCCCTGGTGAGAAATAATTCTAGCTAATCATAGAATCATAGAGTTGGAAGAGACCACAAGGGCCATCCAGTCCAATCCCCAGCCATGCAGGAAATCCATATCAAAGCATCCCCAACAGATGGCCATCCAGCCTTTGCTTAAAGACTTCCAAAGAAGGAGACTCCACTACACTCCGAGGGAGTTTGTTCCACTGTCGTGTTAAGGAAAAAAACAACATGGGACATACAGTAAGAGAAATAAAACATGTATGTGAAAGTCAGAGTGACTCAGCAGAAGCCAATAGAGAACCACACAGGTGTGAATGGTAAAGCAATTAACAGGACCAGAGTGCCAAGGACAAGAATTGCAAAGTGGATAATTGGACACACCTGACAATTGTTAAGTGGTCAAGGCTGAGATGATGAAATCATTAATTGTGGGATGAACAAGGAGAACCAATGGGAATGATGTACACGCCTACTGGGTGGAAACAGACCACAGTAGGTGGTACCATGATATGGCTATAATAATGACTATAGATCCCAATGCATTTTGTGGGTAGTAGAGTGGATAGTAGTAGTGGATTGCAGAGTGGAGAGTGAGGAGTTGAGTATTGTTTGGAGCTGTGTATATAGTAGAATAAAGTAGATCTTTTATATAAGACTACTGAGTTGTCTGGTGTCTTGGATGAAGCTACAAGAACCAGCAGGACCCTGGTGAAGAAGGGTGAAGACTTCTGTGGAAGCAAGAGTGAGAAGGCTTGGAGAGTTTGTCGGGGTCTTCAGCCTGATCTCTACAACTCTTGCAAAGATAAACAACTGGCCAAAACTGGTCAGCGTGGTGCACAACCAGGTGGTGAGTTCCAGGCCAGGTGAAGAGCCACAACTCCCATCATCCCTGACATGTCGAACAGCCCTTACTGTCAGGAAGTTCCTCCTAATGTTGAGGTGGAATCTCTTTTCCTGCAGCTTGGATCCATTGTTCCTGGTCCTGTTCTCTGGAGCAGCAGAAAACAAGGTTGTTCCCTCCTTGATGTGACACCCCTTCAAATATTTAAACAGAGCTATCATATCACCTCTTAATCTTCTTTTCACCAGGCTAAACATCCCCAGCTCCCTAAGTCATTCCTCATAGGACATGGTTTCCAGACCCTTCACCATTTTAGTCGCTCTCCTTTGGACATGCTCCAGTTTCTCAATGTCCTTTTTGAATTGTGGTGCCCAGAACTGGACACAATATTCCAGGTGGGGCCTGACCAAAGCAGAATACAGTGGCACTAGCATCGCATTGTTGACTCATGTTCAACTTGTGGTCTACTTGGACTCCCAGATCCCTTTCACACGTAGTTTCATTCAGCCAGGTGTCCCCCATCCTATATCTGTGCATTTTATTTTTCTGCCCTAAGTGCAGTACCTTACATTTCTCTGTGTTGAATTTCATTTTGTTAGCTTTGGCCCAGTTTTCAAGTCTATTCAGGTCATTTTGAATTTTGATCCTGTCCTCTGGAGTATTAGCTATTCCTCCTAATTTGGTGTCATCTGCAAATTTGATAAGTATGCTCCCAATTCTGTCATCCAGGTCATTGATGTTGAATAGCACTGGGCCCAGGACAGAGCCCTGTGGGACCCCACTGGTCACTTCTCTCCAGGATGAAAAGGTGCCATTGTTGAGCACCCTTTGGGTTCGGCCGGTCAACCAGTTACAAATCCATGTAACAGTTACCTTGTCTAGTCCACATTTTACAAGCTTGTTTGCAAGAATGTCATGGGAAACTTTGTCAAAGACCTTACTGAAATCAAGATATACTATATCGACAACATTCCCTTCATCTACCAAGCTAGTAATTTTATCAAAGAAAGAGATTAGATATGTCTGGCATGACTTGTTTCTCTGAAACCCGTGTTGGCTTTTTGTGATTATGGGATTGCCTTCTAGATGGACACAAATAAGGTATCAGTATCTAGTACACTGACAAAACAAAACCAGTGGTCACCTACATCACTCGGAAAACACTGCCCTAAGGGTAAGCATACAAAGACAGTCAGTTTTGAACCCTTGAATATACCCCTGAATATACCAGCAGCAGTGTCAGAGGTGATTCTGGAACAGTGGTGTTCCCCCGTTTTGAGTTACCCAGTGTGGCGAACCCCCTCGGCCACCCACTACCCCTCTAGATTACTGTTGAGGAGCACAGTTCTGGGGCATCTAAAGACCCTTCAGAGTCTGGCATGGCTGCTATGATGGACTCTGAAAGGAAGGAATTACTTCCCCAGAAGCAGCTGCTGCTGAAGGGGTGGTTCCAAGGCTTCCAAGGAGCCTTGAGAGCCTGGCACAGCTGCCATGCCACACTCTGAAGGGAAGGAACTGCCTTCCCCAGCAGTGGCAGTTTAGGATCCAGCCATTTGGGATCCCTCAGCAGTGGTCTCCAGATGGCCATTTGAGATCAAGAACAACTGCTCAGGGGAGCAGCCATACAAAAAGTACAGCCTGCACCAGCAGCACCCATTACTGTGGGGGGCAGTGCTATGGCTCCAGGCAGCTGCTATGGGTCTCACACAGCTGCTAATGCAACTGTGCCAGTCCCACATGGTGTACCACTTCATTGGGTGTACACTTCTCTGAGTGCCACCCAGTGTCCAGACCCAGCATAGCCCCCTCCCCCCAGTAAGTTCACTGCTCTGGAAGCCACAGCTGGCTTATGCTGCATTTGCATTGTAGAAATAGTGCAGTTTGACATGCTCTCACTAAAATGCCTCAACAACAACAACAACATTTCTTACCCTCATCTGGATCAAAGCAAGGAATAACAAAACAACAAATATTCATTGGTTAAGAACACAACATCAGTTAAATATCAATTAAAAGAACAAGCAAGCAACATACAAAATTCATTGTTTAACATTTACTGTTTTAAAAATCAGCTGGATAGGGCTGTCAGAAGAGATTAGTCTTCAATGCTGTTTTAAATTTGGACGGCATACACTCAGCTATGAAATCTCTTCCAGTAGGTCACTCCAGTGCTATGGAATCCTGAAATTTTTAGTTTGTTGTGGCACCAGAGCTCTCTGGTGGAGAAAGCTAAATGTCTAACAAAACTATAAATTCCAGAATTATATTGCATTGAGCTGTGGCAGTTAACGTTATTTCTGCAGGGCAAATGCAGCCTCAGTGATGAAGGCCATCCTGTGCAAAACATAGCAGTAGATTATGACCTCTGGGCTGTGGAGAATAAACAAATGCCTTCTTTGACCAGATGCATTCTTCCTTGGCCAAGCATATGTGCAATTTAGGAATTCTGTTGAGCACCCCATTACTGGATTCCTCAATTTGCGGTCCAAAACCAACTAAATTAGCTTCCTAACTGAACAAAATTTGATCCCATATTCCCATGTCCAAGCAGTAACTATATCTAAACAATTCTTTCCATAGCTCCCACTGTATTGTTTGTATTTCATTTATTTATAATTCATTTTTACAGCTAGTAATAAGTCTCTGCCTTCATAGCAATGATGATGAGCAACGACTCATTATCATTATTCATCATCATGATGAGCAGTGAATTTTATTTATTTTTTTAAACAATGAATACCAAATTTTATATTGTCTTACAATTACATATATTCAAAACATGTTCATAAAAAACATATTTAAAATTATTGCAATTAACTGATTGTTCTGTTGTTCCTTTTTTAAAACAGGAGTCCCTGAATGTTATTGATCCTGGCTTAATGGAACTAAGTGGCACAAGTGAAGATGCTCTAGAATGGGATGAAATGGACATAAGTAATAAACTAATAAGCATTAATGAGGAATTCAGTGAGTTTGATCAAGAACTGAAGCAGGATGACACAAAGCTGAACTTTCCAGCTAAAGCATGTGCTGTTAATACCAGCCCAAAGCAAGAAGGAAATCCTAGTAAACAAGAAAATTGTCTTGACAGCTCAGATGTTACAGCTACACCAGGTCCTCAGGTCTACCAAGTGTACACTCTCCACAATGTGGAATTATCAGAACAAAATCATATCTCTCTTGTGAAAAAGGGATCAAATCCCCCCAGTCTTAGAAAACCAGAGGTTTCAAATAAACACACCAGTAAGGACTCTTCATTGTCGCCCTCCAAACATTTACCAGGTAGCACCACTTTGACAATACCACAGAATTATATGTATCACAGTGGAAATGTAAACAGGCATTCTGACAGTCAGAATAAAATAGGCAATGAAAACGAAGCAGAAGCTATGACCAGTTCTGAAATCCCTTGGCTAGGTGATACTAATGAGATGCAGGAGAAGTCTATAATTAACATTTCACATTCCCAGTTAGGGAATATAGTTGATGCAATAAAAGAAAACTTTAAACAGGAGGATGGAGAGAACCATATTCATAACTTGTTAACTACTTCTCAGTCAAACTGTTGTGACAAAGATAAAGATCTGGACAGTATTACCCAAAATGACTCCCAGAATGCAGAAGAGTTACAACAAGGAAAACACAATGTCTTTACATTTTATGATTATTCATATCTTCAGGGTTCAAAGCTTAAGCTACCAATGGTAATGAAGCAATCACACTCAGAAAAAGTAGACAAACAAGGTAGTTTACTTCATGGGTTTTATTTTGATAAAATCCCCTTAAAATCTGAACATCATCCTGTGGAACCAAAAGGACACACATCTACTGAAAAGCTTGCATTCCCAACTCAATTAGATGATACAGAGCCCAAATGCTGTGAATTTGTGGAGGATCTGAAGAAACTAAGTGACACAGGAAATGCAAAACAGCTTTCAGCTTTATCTCATAGCTCTTCTTTAGACTCGCTTTCTGTGACAAATGATTTGTTTGGCTCAACTATTTTTAGAAGTGGAGATGGTCTTCATCGTAGTACTTCCTTGGAGAGTTGGTTAACACCCTACAAAAGCAATGAAGACCTTTTCAGCTGTAATGGCTCTGGAGACCTAAGTGGAAGTAGCGATTCTGTTGGAGAACTTAGCAAAAGGACGTTGGACCTTTTGAATCGTTTAGAAAATATCCAGAGCCCTTTAGATCAAAAAATAAAACGCAGCATCTCTGACATCACACTCCAAACCACTTCTCAAAGAATGTCCTTGACTGGCCAGTTATCATTAGATATTGCATCTTCTATCAATGAAGATTCCCCTGCATCTCTGACTGAGTTAAGCAGCAGTGATGACCTGTCTTTGTGCTCTGAAGATATTGTATTGCACAGAAATAAAGTACCAGATTCAAATGCATCATTCAGAAAACATCTCAATCACTCTGTAGCTGATGAGAGTGATGTCAACGTTAGCATGATTGTTAATGTTTCCTGTACCTCCGCTTGCACGGATGATGAAGATGACAGTGATTTGCTATCAAGTTCTACCCTCACCCTGACTGAGGAAGAGCTGGGCATTAAAGATGAAGATGATAACTCCAGTATTGCAACTGATGAGGATATTTATGAAGACTGCAATTTAATTTCAGGACTTGACTACATAAAGAATGAACTCCACACTTGGATCAGACCTAAATTTTATCTGACAAAGGAGAAAAGAAGGAGCAACTTGGATGAGGAAATCCAAGGCTGTAAGGATGTACGAAGTGACAAGACACTGAAAGCAAAAAATTCATTGAGCATTGAAAAATTTTTGAATGATTCCATATGTACACTTAGGGAAAATAATGGCAACAGTAAGGATACATGTGATAGTCATGAACCAGGTACTAAAAGGCAAATGAAAGTTTCCCAAGATCATTTAGTGGACGATATGGAAAATGGAAATGTTGCAATTACTCATGAAAGTCCCAAAGAAGAACTTACTCAGATATCAACTATGAATGTTAGTACACTCGATAGTAAGGAAAGTGAAAATGACTGTTGTATCGGTGAAGTATTTACTGATAGTTCAGATGATTCACATATAGATGGTAAGGAGTCTGTTCAAGTGTCAGATATACTGAGTTCTCGAAGAGAATATAAAAAGCATCTTCTTTTGGATGGCTGTTCCCTTAAAAAATCTTTCACAGAATTTGATTCAGATGTCAGAGATACAGATACAGCAATATCTAATATAGCATTACTGAAATCAGTGCCAAATATTCAACAAAGCAGAAAAGGAATTAGTGAATACAGCAGTGATTGCTGTGAATCTTTAAAATCGAATGAAGCAGAAAAAAATGTATTGGTTGGCAGTAGTGATTCAGGTTGTAACTGTGAATCAGCTACTTTTGATAAAAGAAATGGGGAAGATTGCTCAGTGCATAATTTTGTCATGGAGATAATTGATATGGCCTCAACAGCACTAAAGAACAAGTCACAGCCTGAAAGTGAACTTGCTGTTCCACACTCATTAGCACAGATCAGAGAAAAGGTTCTAGAACATTCTCACAGGCCAATCCAACTTAGAAAGGGGGATTTTTATTCTTATCTTTCACTCTCTTCTCATGATAGTGACTGTGGGGAAGTAACAAAGTATGTTGAAGAAAAGAGCAGTACACCAGTACCACTGGACTTTGCAGAAAACATTGAATGCTTTTTTGAAGCATGTCCTGAAGAAGAAAGAGTTGAGCAGCAAGAATATGTTGCTAATGAAGAAGCTGGAGTTGCTTTAGCAAAATATGAAGCTCTGGATTTAATAGAGGGACCTGAAAAATCTGGTGATTGTAGTGGCTTTTCTTTCTTAGGACAAGAGACAGATATACGCATGCCAAGCTGTTTTAGTCAGATGGTTTCAGATAATTTTAAAAATTCTGCTAGTAAATGTTTGAATTTGGACATTTCTAATGAAAGTCCAGGCTTGAATTCCCTTCCAATTAACTCTAAAGAAATTGAACCAGAAAAGTCACTTGGAACTGAAAAATCAAAAGAAGATCTTGACTCTTCTCTACAAGCCTCAACTGAAACCATTCAGTTAAAACCTGATAACCTGAAGGACATTTTGCACCAGGACACTCAAACTCTTACATGTGAAGAAAATCTCCTGCATCTTCACAAAGAAAGGCACATAAATACACAGAGATAGAATGTAACCCACTCTGGACACACGTACACATTATTTCATAATCAGGTAGGTATTGGACACTATGAGAAAGGAACATGGTTTATTGATGAAATGATTGTATAATGAAGCAAAATGTAGTGTTGCCTTTTAAAGTTTTGGAATAGATTACTGTGTCTCCTGAATTTAAATATAAAATGACATCAATCTGGGGTCACTTTTCTTTACATTTTAGACTCAGGTGTAGATAGAATCAAAGAGATGGAAGAGACCATAAGGGCCATCCAGTCCAACCCTCTGTCATGCAGGAATACTTAGTCAAAGCACTCCTGACATATGGCCATCCATTCTCTATTATAAACCCTCCAAAGAAGAAGACTCTGCTGCTCTCCATGGCAGTGTGCTCCACTGTTGAACAGCTCTTACCATCAGGACGTTTTTCCTAATATGTAGGTGGAATCTCTTTTCCTATAGTTTGAATCCATACATGAGTCTAAAATATAAGTTTTTTGCATCAGCTGAAATTGACAAATACTGAGCATGTAAGTCACTGCTTTTATTTTCTTAGGAGTCATTAAAGCAGTAACTAATTCTTCTCTCTGAAAAGCAGCTTGTTAAATACTAGTCTAAATCCATGGAAATTTACCATTCAGTAGTTCATTCAATCAATGGGTCTACTTTAACTGGAATTAGCAACTGGATTTAACCCAATACTTGTAAATATGTATATTGTGTGTTTGGATACACAATGTAAACATAACTCCAGGTTATTGGGTGTCACTTCCCAGACACCTGTACAATGCAAAAGTTATATAGCATGTTTTCCCAGTAATAATTAATATCCGTAGGGGCTACCTACACTCTATTTTCTGTGATGGTTATATAACTCTCTTACTATCTAATCTACAGCAGGGCAAGACGGAGCAATGAAAGGTGAGACAAGGCAAGGCAAGGTGGGGTGAGACAGGACAGGACAGAATTGGACTTTCTTTATTAAATTGCCCCGTAATTCATACCTGAAGTACTTCTCCTTGACTGATAATACTGCTAACTATCCCTCATAATTATGGTGAAAAATTAAAAATAGCTGATCCAATTGTTAGGGAAGGATAGTAAAGACTTGAAGGTTTCCATTTAAGTTCTAGACTCCCTAGTTCACTAAATGAAGTAGAAAAGGGAACAACACATTAGTTCCAGTCTATCTCCAGGTCCAATCTGTCCCTTTCCAATAATGGCTACATGAGATGAGATGCAAAGCATCATACTGAAATGCAAAGCACTCTACTTTTATATCCTCTATTGTAGTTCTAAAACATACTTTTAGGCCTCCTATCAACCCCTGAACAACAAAGCCATATTTCCTCTACAATATTGGTATGCTGCTGGGTAAAGATCTCTCACTCAGCTTTGGGCTAAGAAATCCCATTGCCCTAGGTCCTAGAAGAAATTGTAGGAATTTGCTGCAGTTAATAGAATCTGCCTTCTGATTATGTGGCACCCCACAAAGAATCCCTGTGCTATTCACTTATTAGTTCAGAAACAAAGGACATAAATCAGATATGCATCCAATTGTGGGTATCAGGTGTATACATCACATGTCTTTAAACTGGAAACACGTTCTGATGTCCATCTCAATTTGAATTCTGCAACAACTAATCACACCCAAGGGCCATTTTAAATTGTAATCTGAGATGGAATGGGGCAGTTCTCTGCAGAAAGGTACAACCTCTCTGTCTGGACACTTCTGTGTTTTTGCTATCAGATCATGGCCAGCTCTGATAAAGTTACTAGTGAGCCCAGTTTTTCCCTCTCATCCTCTGTGTCCAGAATAATCCTGTTAGTAACACGTTGGCTGGCATCCTGACAGTGGCATACCCAGGTGTAACAGAAATTTACACCCATGGAAATAACCCTTTTTGTTTGTAGCATATAGACAAATTTATCACTTCCATTTCCCATTCTGAGCCACTTACCTGTTCCATCTCCCACTATAAAGCCACTTACCTGCCTAGATTTTAATCATATATAGCACAACAAAGATGACATTAAAATGCCATGTATTACAGCTGCATTTGTTCTAGAGACATTTCTCTAAAATAAATGTTTGTGAAAAACTTAAACTAAGAGATAGTGCAGTGCTTCCTCCACAAGAGGTACAAATGACAGTGACCTATTGATATGAGTAGTACAGCATCAAATGAGGAGACTGATGAACTTTTTTCATGAAGAAATAACTGGACATTTCACATTCACTACAGTTAAAATGTTTTGTTTGCCTCAAAAGTTGTTTTGATTTATGGTGATGCAAAAGGTGAACCTATCACAGGGTTTTCTGGGGGCAGAGAGTGTGACTTGCCTAAAGTCACCTAGTGGACTTCCATAGTCAAGCAGGGAATTGAACCCTGATCTCCAGAGTCATAATCCAACACTGAAACCAAATTGAGTGTCCCAAGTAGGTTTTTGAATTAAGGTATTATTATTATTATTATTATTATTATTATTAATTTGTATTTTCCTGCCTCTCCTGGGTGGATTGAGGTGGGATCACAACCTGATTTAAAAAACAATACAGAATAACACACAAAACATAACACTTTAATTCAAAAGGCTACTTGGGGCACTCAGCTTGTAGCTGGAAAAGCTATTTGTCCCTTCCTCAGTAACCCACTGAACACGGAGGAAAAGGAAGGAGATGAGTAAGAGCGAGAGGGTGGGCAAAAAGTGAGGGGGGAATGGCTCTACACATTGATGCCTCTTGTCCTGTTTCTTGGTGGCTTTGGCCACAGTTACTGCTGGTCTAAGGTCCCTTAAAATGTGGTTCTTTACTGGAAAACAAAATGCTTCATCACCTCTGTCCTAGTTTAACTATAGTGGGCCTTACATATTCACTTGAGTTAAGAACACTCCCATGAAAGCATAGAAACCACTTTTTTTTTTAACCTGAGGGAATAAATCTCTAGGTTCTCCGGTGCATGGTCTTTGTTGACTCTATGCTTGAGGACCTAGAGAACATAGTACATAAATCTGCAAATAATCAAATCTGCAAAAAGTCAAAGGAGCACATGCGGATGGCCAACTGTGTAACTTCTTTGTGTCCATGAACAATGTTTTCTGTCCAAATGGGAGCCCTATTCACTTTAGTGAAGGTGGCAATTCTGTGCACTCATCCTTTTTTTACAAACGAAATTGCCCCTCTCAATTTACCTGACTTAGGATGTCCTTACATGCTGAAGCACAAGTTCATTTATGCATTGCTATGGGCTCATGGGTCAGGATATTGCTTATATGAAGACAGTGATTTAAAAAAAACCACACATTGTGCTTTAAGCAGTAGCAGTAGGATCTGTGTTTTCACCAAATTCTAGAGTTCCTTCCCCCACTGTAAGAGCTTAGTTGATACTTTAACTTCATCTTTCATGCTATGGGAAATGAATTAGAGGCAATCTATCCTAATTTGTTAACTTATTCAAATAACAGTTATTATACTTAACTATGCTAAAGATTATCTTTTTGGTGGCAGATTGTTTATTTTTTTGATGAGCCTAATTACTGATTTTCCAAAGGTAATTTACATTTATTACTAATACATCTCTTAAAATGTGACAGATAAATGTTGTTCCCATAAGTGTATTATGAAAAAAGTTACTATTTAAAAACACATTATTTAATTTGAAAGATAAATGGCAAACACCATTTTTTTTCCATGAGCACCTGTGCTCTAAGCTCATTAAAATGTGTGATTTTATGTGGAGCTGTGATACTTAAGAAAAAAAAATTATCTATGGTATATGTATACCCTAAAAATAAACTCAGCTCGCAAAGGTGACAGTATGCATATTTACCAACGTAGCTCAACTAATTTCATATGATTTCTGGTGCAGCTGCAAGCCAGAAGAAAGCTGTTCTGAGCAAATATATTTTGTTGCTGAATGTATCTAAGTTGTAATCTCATTCTTTTATCAGTGTGCTATAAAATTGACCATTAAGGGAATGTAATAGCAATTCTCTAAACAGCTTCAAAAATTTCTATATCAGGAGTGATAATTCTGTCCTCTCTATCCAGTGTGCTGTTCATTGGCAAAAAGTACTGTGCAGTTTTGTTTCTCCATGGACGTGAGAGTTTGAGAAGAATAAACACAAAGAAGAGGCAATTTTTTTCATTGGCTCATTATTAATTTTTGCTATCATTATGACCCCTGACCTTTCCCACTTGAAGATTTTTCTTTAAAAACATGGAAAGCTGCCCTATGCCAGGTTCAACTTATTTGTTCATCTTGCCCAAGGTGGTCTCCAGAGTGTCTGGCTTCCAACTTTTCAAACCAAGTCCTTTTAAGTGGAGATGCCAGGGAGTAGACTTTGTACCTCCCTTCAAGCAAATCATGTCCCCTTCCACTGAACTATGCCATCTCCCAAAATACAGAGCCTCCCTTCCTTCAACAGGAGGTGAGCTCCATTACTGGAGGTGATTCACATACAAAACCTGATTACTCTCTCAGTTTATCTTCCTGGGCTGAGATAGCAGCAAGTTGTTCCAGAATGCCTAATTCCATTAGAATCAAAGTAATTATTTCATATTCCTGTACATGATATTTCTATGTGTTTAGATGTCCAAAACACATCCACCCCAAGAGTGAGCCTTTCATTAAACTAAAAACCTACCCCAAGTTTAAAGAACAGATATGCTACACATTTTCAATAACATGTGAGGATCTTGTTCAAACCACAAGCCTATTCCTTTTTACATTTTTTTTGCAAGCATCATTTTCTATAAAAATAGAGAGGTCAGTTCCAGCAAATAAGATCAAAGGAGAAGGTAACTGGATAGATCTAGCTATTTCTACTTAATTTGGAAGGCATATAATGCAAGCCTGGAGTGCCTCCTAGGAAATGCTTGAGTACTAATCTCTTAGCTGTATTCCTACAGTTTTTTTTTTATATAATCTTCATCATAAAGTTTGTTACATAGGTTAACCCTAAACTCCAGGCCAGAAAAATCCAACATTATGAAATCTTGCCAAGGCAGTCATTAACACAGTTATCAGACACTATTTAATATATTCATGAATTGTTTGTATAAGTCCTCTCACCTATTTCTTTTGTTTGTTGTACTTCTGAGGGAACTATAAATGTCATGATTCTGTTTATGGAACCTATGGAACCTACTAACACCCCAAGCCTAAATAGATTACTTGGAAGTAAGTCCTCCTGATTTTAATGGGTCTTACTTTCCATGTAATGGGTTTAGGATTGAAGATTATATAGGTTGGTTGGCCTTTATTGAGTCTTGCATTGCTATTGATTGGTACACTTTTAAAAAAAAAAGTAAAGAAGGTAAGTTCACAGGCACCTGAAAGGATGGGATTGAGGGAAAAGGTCAAACTTGATTATTTCCCCTGTGCCTTTTGAAACTAAATCTTGTTTTATAAAAATCAATGAGGTTTCCACATCAATAAAAAGATATCTCTCTGATAGAGACTCAGCCTATGAAAAATTGTTGCTCATATGCTGTTATTTTTTGCATATGAAGACATTGGTATGAAATCATAGAAGAGCTATTTTTTGTTACTCTGGAAAAACTTGTGTTTTAGGAATGAAAATGTACTTTATGTAACATGCTATTACTTTTTTTCCCCTTCCTTTTAGAAACTTGGCTGCATTTCAGGTGCAGACTTATCCTCTAAACCCTGCGATGACCTCTAATTCCATTGTATCACTGCCTTTTGTTACACTTGACTCCCAAGATGAATTTTCTTTCCAAATGTGATTTGTTCATGTTGGCTTTTGTGACCAGGATGCATATGCTGGTCATTTTTCAATTATCATTTTGCTTTGTGGCAAAACCATTTGCTTCCATATGGATTTTTCTCCCAAGCTACCTCTTAACAGGCCACCCCTCCAAATCTGTATGACTTCTCACCCAGTAACTTTTTAAAAAATGATTTTGGAGTTCCTTGATGTATCTGTTCCACTAGCTCAAAACTGTAAATGTCATTAATTCTCCTATTTTATGTATCAAATTTGGTATTTTCTGTGTATAATGCATAATTGTTTCTTGAAAATATTTTATGTTTAGAATGGAAGCTTTATTTGATTGTAGCAAAAGGAAGAGAATGGATTCTCATTCAACATAACTCAAGTTGCATAAAATAAATACAAATTTATCCTTTAGTTGTGGTTGTTTTTTTAAAAAAATCTATGCAACACGTCATAATACAGCTACACACAGTGTTGTATATTAAGAACTGTTAACACTCTACTGAATTAAATACAACAGTTTGGTTTTCTACTATGCTTCTTGAGGTGGTAATCAGAAAAGCCCCCCCCCCCCATTTTTAAAAATGGTGCCTTGCTGTATTTCTTATACCATTTATTAAAAATCTGCTTTCACAGTAAAATTGTTGGTTTGAAGAAAGGACATAGCAAGGTGTGAATAAACTCTGTATATATGTATAACCAAGTGCAAACATTGATGTATAATGACAGTATAAAATGCTTTAATGTTTGTGATGCCCAGTGGTGTGGAAAACATAAGCCTTAAAAACCACTAGATTGCATGATAATTAGAACTGGCATAATAAACACAGTTTACTGGGTAAAATTCAGAATTGGCTATCATTTTCCTGCATCTTGCCTTAAAATCAATAGTGCATGCCCTACCAGTTGGTATCTACACTTTTAGAAGGGCCCACGAGATTATGTATATGTTTGTATGGATACAAAAGGACAACAGTCTCTTATGTTCACTGAAGAAATTTTAAATTTCAAAAATATTGTAAAATGGACATATGTTGAAAGCAGGCTATACTTAATTTCCTACTAGAAGATTAGTAATGTACAGTTGGCCAGGTGTATCTATGTATTCTGAATCCACTGATTTAACCATCCATGGCTTGAAAATAGTCCCAAAAAAGTTTCCAAAAAGCAAAGCTTGATTTTGCCATTTTATATAATAGACACACACAACTTTACTCCACCATTGTATACAATGGGACTTGAGCATCCATGGATTTTGGTCTCCATGAGGGGTCCTGAACCAAATCCCAGCAGATACTGAGGGGCCACCATACATATGCAGCTTTCATAAACACATAACCATCCAAAATGTCTGATGGTTCAGCTATTGGTGGTAAGGCAGAGGACTTAATTCCACTTTGCAGCAATTTCCTAACTACTAATTCTGCCTCCATGGACAAAGCTACCTGCAAAAAAGCTGTCTACAGAAGGGCTGGGCAACTGTGGTTTTCCAGATTGTTCTAGTCTATGGATTCCATTCCTTCTAGTCAGCATAGCTGATGATGAGAGATTATGGGAGCAGCAGTTTAAAAACTTCTGGAGGGCCACGGTTGCCTATCTCAGGCTATCTCAGCCCTAAAAATGTTATAGATCCTGAGGGGATGAAAAGGAGAACGTAGGGAGAAAGAGGATCTAACATCCTTCAAGAAGTCATTCCTATCCCCTTGGGTTGAGCAGTCTACCCATGAACCTGTTTTGAAAAACTGAAATTGGAGGGTTTACCCCACTCTTATCTGTCATTTTTTGTCCATAACTACCAGCAAAAGAGGTTTATTCCTAATATTTAGGGATCTGTAAGCTGCAACCCAGAAAGCAAAATGGCTTCTCATTGTCCCAGCAGCCATGCAGATGTCACACACCACCAAAGGAAAACAAACAAACAAAAAAATAAAAGTGTTCATAAAGCTAGATATGCTAAATATATGTACAGAAATAATTGCAATAAGGGGGTTGGATTTGATGGCCCTTGTGGTCTCTTCCAACTCTATGATTCTGCGATTCTATGAATTTATATAGAAATGGTTCACTTTTCATTATAAGGAGGAAGATGGTGACTAGGAAACCCTTACCTTTTCATTGTCCAAATATTATTTATCTTATTTTTTACTTTTTAAAAACATTTCATAATTTATAGCTTTATAGCACTGTACTTTTTAAAAATAATCACAATTCTTTGGGTACTGTCTAAATTGAAAATATAAAATACAAAGTAGCAACACAACAATACTAAAAGTAATCACATGAAAATAAGGTAAAGCCAGCAGAGGCACATAATAAACCTATAAACACAAATAAAATAGTGCAAAGAGCTAAAAGTACTCTAAAGCATATAAAATATAAAAATTAACCAACTGGTGTCAGTACACAGTTGCTGTACATAGGTAAGAATTACGTGAACTCCAAAGTCTGAGTTTAAAGTATACACTAATATTCTGGCATTCAAGATGAGATATTAAAATGAAACACTGAAACCTTTGTAATACAATTTGAAAGTCTTGATGGCTTGAACTCAAATTTTGCTGAATCCAATTACATTTTAAGACTTCACAATTCTAGCCCTATACAAACTATACACACACACATACTCCCTCAGAGTTTAAACCTTGTCCCCACCCAATGTTCCTGTGCAAGGCTGATGGTCAGGAAGATCTCTCTTTCAACCCAGTGATCCGGACCAAGGGCTTTGGGGTGGGGGCACTGCCTCAGAACTAGAGGGGGCCAGACTAAAGTGTTCCACCTCCCTTATTGGCTTCATTGGGATTAGTGCTTCCCTATATTTCTTGTCAGCAGAGTAGCCGTGATCTTGACTGCAAGGAGGTTGCCAACATTTAAGGAGGTCAAAGACTCGTCCTCCATCTGGTGATTCTAACTGGGACTTCTACATCCATACCACCAATGACATGGTGAGGAAGCAGCATTTCCTGCTGGTTCAGAGTTGAGGCAATTGATTCAATGGGTCATCTCTAACTGGGGCCTAACCAACATGATTCCAGCCATTATCATTGTTCAAATATTTATAAGAATGGAAACTGCAGTCAAGAAATCAGAAGACAAGGATCGGGAAGGGCTGCTATGAAAGTACAGGATGAGATCATAAAGAGTAAAGACATGAGTCTGAACAATAAAGCGAGGATAGTCTAAGCTATTGTATTCCCCATTACCATGTATGGATGTGAGAGCCATACAGTTTAAAAGAAAAGCCAATTAAGAAGAAAACAAATCTAAAAGCAGCAGTACTGCAGCCAAAACATTGTGATTTTGATCTTTCAGAGCTCCAGGTTGACTCAGCCTTCCATCCTTTACTAGGTTGGTAAAATGAGTACCCACCCTTTTTTGGGGGGGAGGGGTTGGCTAACAAATTATAAATTGCTTAGAGAGTGCTCCATACTATAAAGCAGCATAGAAATGTAAATGTTATTGCCATTGCTACTGTTTCATACACAAATCCTACCAATCACAGGAAATTCATAGCATAGCATAGCAATTCTCTCATTGTTTTGAAGATCCATAGAACAATGACTGTATCCAAACAGGCCAAATACCATGTCCTCCCCTCATCCTCATGATGATGCAGGGACCAGTTTCTGGCTTTGGTATGAATTATCTGGACTACAACTGGCCGGTTTGGCACTGAACCATTATATACTCCTCTTAAACCAAAGTTAAAGCACTCACCTTCTCCTCTGGTTCTTCTGGAGCCCTCCACAGTTATGGCAGGCAAATGTTTACAATGTGTCTCACTGTGTTGGCTTTTGCCACTACAAGCCACTCCCCCAGAGGTCAGAAAAAAAATGCTCGGACATGTGATTGACCCTAGGTACCTTGTTTTTGGCTTCAGAGGGAGTGACCCATGGTAGGCGGTGTGGAGGGATGTCAGGGTAGCTGTGAGCCCAGCATACTCCAAGTTGCTCCTAGAGTATTCTGGCCAGTGACAAAGTGGATGAAATCATGGGGGAAATGTAATTGTCCAACTAATCTGGTGCTGTCTACTCTGAGTAGTAGTAGCCTCCACCCCAGGAGCCCAGGTTCTTCCCTTCACTAGCTGTCCTTCCCTTCACCAGCTACCTAGGACCTTCTGCATACAAAGCATCTGCTCTTCCACTGGTTCCTTGGAGTGTCTTCAAGGATTAACCAAAATGACCTCACTAAATCATGACTTTTTGCAAAACGTATGAAAGATGAACCCAAAAAGGGGAGGGGAAAAAAAAGATAAGGAATCCCATATTTTCATATAGTGTCATTTTAAATCCATTTCACAAAAGTACAAGGATTTATCATTGAATTCTGAAGTTTGAAAATATCTCACTTCTGTGGAAATAAGACATAGAGAAATAAATGTATTTTGTACATGCTCAAATCATTTTGTGCTTTGCAATCAGTTTGAAGGCCCAGATTTGGACCCTGGCTTTTACAACAATAGATTTTCAGCATGAGACTGCTATACATGAAGCCCTATGTCATCTTTAGATCCTAGTAGAAAATAATTTATCTAGGCAGTTTGCCATGTTAAAACTTTTGGGGCAAGTGGAACTTTTGGCTACAAATTTAAAAATGTGACAGGTGAAAAACACATGCCAGGTCTATTTACTTTTTATATGTGATAAATAACCGGCACCATCAGATCAGATAATAATTAAAATGTTCTTAACTCCTAATTGGTCTAACAGCACAATCCAATGTACTCAAACCTTTGTTTGTATTATGGTACAATTATCTATCACATTTAATCCAAAATGGATTGGCAAACAGGACACAAGAGATTTCTTTTTCTTTTTCTTTTTCTTTTTTCTTTTTTTTTGCTGCTGACTTTGTAGCAAGAATCAAATATTGCTTCTCAGTCCCTTTAGGTTGCTACATTCATACCCGTCCCAATTGATTAGCGCTGCTTTTGGCAATGTCTCACTAGGAGAAAGCTTTTAGAAGTATTTTTCCTTTATACACAAGGACTGTTTTCATGTGCTAATCTGATTACAAAAGATTTCCCCCCCTCTGTGCTCTGTGTCACTATATGATCTACTCTGATTTTCCTTTTATTTTATTTTTCTTTTTTTTAAGATTTTTGGAATCACCATTTAACTGTGGTGCATTTTCATTCAAAGTATTTTCTCTTTGGTGTGCATCTCTGAATATAGCACAGGAAGCAATTCTTTGCTGGAAGGAGTGGGTTGCCTTAAAATGGGGGAGTTCATGTAACTACCATATTAGACTTAGTTTTGTTTTCCTCTGTTGCATACAAAAGCACATCCCAGTCCTTGATTCTCCAGATAACCTTGGTTGGTGAATTGTAGCACAGGGACTACAGACACCATTTCACAGAGGCATAGTTGAGAATGAACAGAGCAAAGTGCCCTAGGAAGGAAAAGTTGAATGAGTGATACAGGGACAAATTAATATTACAAGTGAATTTGTAGTGCACTCTTCCAGTATGGTGTTCATTTTGATTTGTTTTGTATATTTTGCAATTAACTACAGAGGATGGGCAGCATTTCCCCATCTAGATCACATGCCATCCATTGAAGATACTATTAATTCTCAGCAGGTGAGAAGATAAACACACCACAGGCTTTATTCTCCCCAGGAACATTTACAGCCCATCTCATCACAAACCGCAAAATAATTAAGAGCAGGCTGAAATATTCTAACCACTGTGTCATCCCCAAAGATCTGAAAGACACAAATGTTTGGGTGAGGAGCGAGTTTTTAATGAGGGATTGGGAGATATTCCTTTCTTCTTAAAATTTTAAAGTCTATCCAAATGGATAGCCATATTTTCCTTCAGGGATATCCCTGAAAACTGTTGGAAGATTTTTGTATTTTCTTTCCCCCTCCTTATATAGAAAAGGATTTCCTGCATGCAAACTCTCCTCTCTTTCTTTCTCTCTCATTCAAACTAACCATGTGATTTAGACCACTCCCCCTTTGGGACTAACAGACACTCACTCAAATATTTTCTTATGAACTGTTGGTTGTGCATCTTCTTCCTGTCTCAATCTTCTTTGAAAAGATGGTGAGATAAAGATTTCTTTTTACCTGAACTATTCACTAGCTAGATTAGGATATAGCATTTAAGTATATGTACATTAAAGCCATTAGTAAACTTTTGTTTAAACTACAAGTTACTTGTGTTGTTTTTTGAGTCAGTCTCAGTTCTTAGGGAAGCATAGGCGGGATACAGACGGGCAAAAAGGGGTGTGTTCATGACGACATGAAGGTATAGCCTTCAGACGGCCTTTACCTGAATGCCGCCATGAACACGCCCCCCGCACGCCCCAAGCGGGAAGAAGCGGCATTAAAAAGGTGCTGCTTTCCCCCGCTTCTTTTCTATATCTGTAAGCTGCTGCACCGGTACGCCAGAATTGCTATGCCACTAATTTAAGTTGCCCATTTAAAAGCTCCGTGTCTGCTGTGTCACATAATGAGTCGGGGTCCTGGAACATGCGCAGTTTGCAGTCAGGCTTTAATTGCAGCGTCAGCTGCCATGCAGGTGTGGAAGCTGCAGCACAGCTGCAGTGCATTTTAAGACTCATAACCCTAACCCTAACCCTAACCCTAACCCTAGAGCTGCATGTACGCATGCGCTGCTAGAATCGTGGAAAGTTTGGAATTTAAAGTGCACCCCTACACACATTCCTGCGCCATTTTCACCTAACAATAAAAAAACGCTAAAACTTTAAATATTTACATATGTACAAGGGAGGTGATGGGGGATGGCAGAGGGACAGTGGTGGCAGCGGCGACAGCTGTGGCTGTGCATTGCAGATTCAGCAAGAGCGCGGGGACCAAAGGAGAGGAGGCATCCATGATGCTGGTGACACTGGCAACGTGCAAGCGGACAAGGATGCCAACACCAGCTGATCACCAGCTGGCAGGAGACCACCTTTGTTCTTGGCCAGGGCGGGGGGAAAAGTTTAAAGGGGCTTGGGTGCTTTAAATGTGCACATATGCTTTCTGCCGCCGGTGCTGAGCACCGCAGCTGCGCATCCGCCAGCCGGCAAAAGAAAAAAAAGCCCCGTTTTTGGCCGCCCATGCGGAAGCTGCCTCTCTCTTTGCAGCGTCCTGCGAGGCGGCGGTATGGAAACTGCAGGTCAGAAACGGCCCCAGGTGAGACATCTTCACTGCCCCCCATGTGGAAGCCCCATACACCTGAGTCACGCCCCCGGGGCGGGCAGTCTGGAGGCTCCGTATTCAGCAGAATACACCTCCAAGACGTCTTCCCCTGCCCGTCTGTAACCCGCCATAGTTAGACAAAGTCACATTTCTGGTATTCGACTAATTTAGAGATAGAGCCTAACAGGCTTGGCATTGATATTTCTGATATTTTGATATTTAAATATTTTAGTTTCTTTAGCAAAGGCTGAAGCCTTAGGAAACTTAGGTGTGGTACAGGGCAGCTGCAACGGCATCATTATGCACTCCATCTGGTGGGCATGCCGCAGCTGCAGCGCATCCATGACGTGTGAGGGTTGCTGGCCGTGTGGGCACTCCACCCACAAGGCAACCTTCACACATGACGTGGGTGCTGCAAAGGCCTATCTGTTCCGGGCCTTAAATTACCCTACAAAAATCAGAACACATAATATCATTCCCAGTGGTATTCTCACATTCATGTTCAAAGTGCTTGGCAGCCAATTCATTTGGGAAAGCTTAAGACTGGAGCATTACTAGGTGGATGTGGGAAGTGCACATGTGGGATGTGAGCATAGCAGGGGCAGCTGGGGTGTGTGCCAGGCAACAGAGAAATAAATTCCATAAATAAAATCTGGGGATAGTGGCATGACTTACCACAACAGGGTGACACTAACGCTAGTGATGCCACTAGCTTGAGAATATTACATTTTTGAACGGTATGTCTGCAGACTGCACCAGTAACATCTCAGAGAGTGGTGCAGAGCCAGTGTGGTAGTCACTCCTGTCCATCCCAAGATTCTATGGTTGCTGCCCTCTGCCAGCCAGGATGCCTTTGCCATCCATTGGTTGCAGTTGCTGGCGGGGGTGGGTGCTGTTACCACCTAGCAACTCTTTCCAAGTCTGGCAAGGCTGCTGGCTTGGTGGTAAAGAGTGTCCCCTCCCTTTACCACTTGCCCAGCAGCCCCACCAAACCCAGGAAAAAGTTGTATGGTGGCAGTAGCAATCCACTACAGCAGAGGAAGTCTGGCTGGTGGAGCGAGGTCAGATGGGGTGTGTGCCTGGCAACATATAAATAAATTCCATAAATTAAACCTGAGGATGACAGAATGACTTACCACAATAGAATGACACCAATCCTCATGATGCTACTGGCTTGGGAACATTACTTTTTTGAACTGTGAGTCTCAGAATCTCCCAGCTGAGAAACAGAGTAATGCTCTACTGATTGAAGCAATGTCTTAACTTGACTTGCTCACCACCACATCTAAACTGGAAAATCCTCAGTCATCAAACTACACAAATGTTCTCAGTATTCATTCCTTTGAAATGGGCAAATAATTATATGAATGAACTACATTTCTCCAAAGCCAGTCATTACTAATTAATTCATGAAAGAGTAAAATATTATCTTCATTGCACTACTTCAGTATGAAGGATGACTTTCACAACTGCTTCCCAGTGTTAGCTGGCAGGTAGTGTCAAACAGGTTTTTACCTATATATCCCAGGAGGGATGGGGTTTATGAGAACAATACTGGATAAATAGCAGGTGAGATGTTGTATCTGGCTGTTATCAGGCATTACTTTATTCAGAAAGTCAGTTTCACAGATGTACTGCAAGACACAAATGATGGTCATTTTGATTTTGATATAGCAAAATCCATAAAAACACATTACACATTGAAACATTTATTAGATCTACCAAAAAGCAGAAAATATATTAGCACAAACTTTCAAACTTCACAGGCTTTTTCATTAGGCATGGATGTTAGAAATCATGTTAAGGGAAGAAATGTACTGATGAGGGTAACAGAGCTACATCTTTATTGACATGTTAAAGCTGAGTTTAAGATTGTGGAGGTGGGAGGTTTGATACTGGTAAAGGCCACATCCCTTGGGGGTCCTGGGGCATTTGAGATACCAAAGTGAGGCAAGGCAGCAATTTTTGTTCTTTATTGGTAATTTCTTTGAGAAATCAGTCTTGTGTGATTTTGACATAAATCCCTGGAAGGTGACAAAAGGGGCAGTCATTTGTGTAAACTGTAAGACTGAATTTACAAGACCAATTCCCCTTGAAGCCTCAGTCAGTATATTTGTTTTAATTCTGTGATGCTAATATTAAAAGGGTGTCTGAATTGTTGTTGCTGTGTGCCTTCAAGTCATATATAACTTATGTCCACCCTAAGGCAAACCTATCATGGGGGTTTCTTGGCAAGATTATTTAGAGGAGGTTTGCCATTCCCTTCTCCTGAGGCTGAGAGCATGTGACTTGCTCAAGGTCATCTAGTGGGTTTCATGGCTGAGTGGGGAATCAAAACCTTGGCTCCACAGTCACAGTGCAATGTTCAAGCCACTGCACCATGCTGGGTCACTGTATCTGATAATACTATTATTATCATGGTGCAGAAAATTTTATCACAGTAAACCTGAAGTTAATGGGATACTTGACTATATCCTGGACCAGTATCTCACAGTCTGTGATCTATTTAGTGCACTATTTAGAAATGGGGTGGGATGGGGAATCCTCCAAAGAGACACTTATGTGAAATAAGATGCTGGAAAAGAGAAGAGCTTACACTCACAGCATGAACCTATTTGCTATCATAATATGACAGACATGGAATGGTATTCAAATTAATGAATGGGTACTTAAGACTGATCTGTCATTCACCTTTTTTTCTCCAGCCCTATAGCACCAGAAGTCACTCACTGAAATTGACTAGTTGTGAATTTAAAAGTGATAAAAGAAGATACTGCAGTCCTTTCCATGACATATAATTAATCTGCGGATTTTCATTGCTACAAGAATTACAGACTCCAAAAGCTTAACAGGATTGTAGAGGTGTCTCCTAAATATAGCATAAGCAGCTGAACTAAGAAAGTAACCAAAATTTTGATAAGGGAAAACCAACTATCCTCTTCAGGAACTAAATTATTAGGAAGCTGTCTTATTCCAGATCAAACTATTTCTGTGTGTAGCTGAGCATGGCCTGTTCTGATGGGCAGGGTCTGCTCAGGGTCTCTTAACAAATGCCTTTCCCATCATCTGCTGCTTGATGAGATGCCAAGGATTAAACTCAGGCCTTTTCCCAAGCAAAACGTATACTTTCCTCCTGAGCTATTGGCCCTTCCATCATTTTGATTTATTATTGCTTACATAGCATGATTTGTATACATTATGTCTTAAAGAGTTAGGCAAAAATAGACAGGTCCCAACTCCCAGGAAGACTAAAATATAAAAATGGTCTGTATATCATTCTAGAGCGAGGGGTGTACCAATGGATGCTGGCCTCATATTGTTGTCTGCCTGGAATCCTTCTCAAAGACTATCTTAAGTGATGAGAAAGGCTTTGGGCAGAGGGAGGGAGGGTCCGCTGATTACAACTACACCAAGACTGAATCTACTAGAAAGTTGTATTCCAGCTCCATTGCATAATATTCCTGTCCAAGTGTGACCCCTTTACTGCCACACAAAACTGGTTTAATCCAAACTGAAATCAGTTTGCAAAGCCATATAGGACCACCATTACATAGCCACATTGATGCAAGGGAATGTTTCTGATGTCTGGATATGTTTGCCTTATCTGTTTATTTCTGGTCTTGAGCATCAAAAATAAGTGTTTTCACATAAGGAAGGAGATGAATGTTGTGTGTTCGAACAGGACTGGGACTGAAGTAAAGACGCAATACTATTCTGTGTAGATTCAGCCTAAGACAAAAAGTGTGGGAGGAGGTATAGGAGTGAAAAGTAGATCTGAGAATATAGGCAAAGAAGCAATTACTCAATAATGACAGTGAATGAACACGAACTATCATTCTCTACCTCAACTGCCTCTATAGACACACCACTGCTTGTGCAAACAAAGCTACATTTCTCCACTTCAAACAAGAAAAAGGAGAGAAAAGGAGAGGGCCGGAACACACTACAGATATATAAACTTTTGCTATGGAAGGAAATGAGGATTAAGAGGGAGAGTCAAAGGCAACAGAAAAAGGCAAATTTTAAATGGAGATTCAAAGAAAGAAATGTGCAACTACCTTATTCTGATTTTCCTCCTCTTCCATCCTCCTCCTCAAATATCTGTTCAGTTTAGAAACAATTTTATCATTCTGCTCCTACCAATTAATGAGAAGACCCTTCTTGCAACTTACTGTTTCTCTTGGTACAAATGAATACATATTCAGTAATGAGTTACAATTACCATTCCAAGGCCTTTAAAAGACAGTGTTGTTGTTGCTGCTGTTGTTAAAGGCCTTCAAGTCAACTCTGACTTTGGTTTTGGGGAGTTTTGTGGGTTTTGTTTTTGTTTTGCAAAATGCATATTTAAAAATTAGGGCGGGTTACAGACCGCCATTAGGGACGTCCTGAGGACGTCCCAGTTTGAAAAAGGGGCGTCTCTTCCAGACGCCCCTAACCCTATCACGGACAGAGTCCGTGACAAATGGCGGCGGCCGTTCCATACGGCCGCCGCAATATTGACGTAGTGGACGCTGTGCATCCGCACGTCGCACCCCGGAAGTGACGCCACAAGTGCGTGACTAGCGCCTAGCGGCGTCTCTTCTGGGGCCCAGGAAGGAGCACGATTTCTGCGCTCCTTCCTCGGAGCATCCGGGAGCTGCGCGGTTTGGCCGCTGCGGCTCCTGGACACTGAAAGCGGAGGCGGAGCCAGACCGCCACAATCCAGCGGTCTGTAACGCGCCTAAGTCTTTTATTGGTATTAAATAAAAACTGAACCCTACAGGGTACTGACCAGTGCTACAAACCTAAACAGTAAAGGTTACAGATTGTGTCATTATAAAAATAACCAAAACAGTTCTACCACAAAAGAGTGAAGTTCCTTCATTATATTAAACTTGTAATGTAAGTCTTAGCTATTAGCAAAGAGGTAAGGCAGGTAACCTATTATTTGTAACTAGCTACTTCAAAGCTCTTTGAAAAAGTCAGTTATACAAAAGCCAAGTTTGATACACAAAGTACTCAGAAAATTCTCCAGGGTTCATATTCTAACCTATCTAACATTACAAAGCCCAGTATAATGGACCTTTTCAGACATTCAAGTATTTTTTAACACTAAGGTCACAGAGGGTACATGGATGGAAATGAGTTCTGTTGATATCACTGATGCAAACATCCATATAAGTATGTTTGCTTGAAATGTAAAGGAGCTACTATGATGCCATTAAATATTAAATTATTGGGTGCTTTTATATGCTATCAGAAGAACTGATATGCTCTGTTAGAAACAAATGATTCCAATTACCTGGTATGCTACTGGGGACCAACATTAAAATTATCTTCACCATGACTCTTTTGGTATCTGAATTAGGAGCCCCAAAGGGGATGAAAAGCATATTCAGTTGCTATGGATGCTGCTGTGATAAATTATATTTCAATAAAGTTAAACACTCATATTTCGGGCAAGTTGGAGATGACTATTTCTAAAGAATAATCCTTCCTTAATCATATATTTTGATAGGGAAATATTCACATGTGAATCAGCACTGCTCATTTCATTCTAGAAAGACTGACATCTTAAACTGCACTAGACAATGAATCACCTTGTCAAATAAAGCACAAAATGGAAAACCTGTTACCAAACTCATCTGATATAATGACATTTACAACAACATGTTTGAGGTGATAAACCGACAATAATAATTATATTTCCCTTAGACTTTCATTGTATGCTGAAAGTTTTATGCAATCATATACTTTTTCCTCATAGAAGTGTGAATAGTATGGCATGTTAATTTCTGCCATTTAGAACTCCCTATGATCATGTGCTCTGTACTTAAAATTAAGCTAAGTAGCCAGTGTGGTGTAATGGTTTGAGTGTTGGACTATGACTCTGGAGACCAGATTTTAATTCTTGCTCATCCAGGAAACCCACTGGGTGACCGTGGGCAAGTCATATTCTCTCAGCCTCAGGAGGGTAATGCCAAACCTTTCTGAACAA
The DNA here is from genome assembly GCF_019175285.1 of Sceloporus undulatus. Taxonomy (NCBI): domain Eukaryota; kingdom Metazoa; phylum Chordata; class Lepidosauria; order Squamata; family Phrynosomatidae; genus Sceloporus; species Sceloporus undulatus. The sequence continues at coordinate 332,983,697 of NC_056522.1, forward strand.
ATGTTGCTAAGTAAACCCCATGACAGGTTTGCTTTAGGGTCGTCTTGATTCAGAAAAGACTTGAAGGCACAGAACAACAACAGCCTAAGCTTGCACTTTCTTCTCCTCATTCTTTTAAAGCATTTACCATAGATAAAACTGCTGTTTGTGTTCCCCGCAAAAGTACCCATTTTTGTTATGTACCTTCAGTTCAGTTCTGACCCTGTCATAAGATTTTCTTGGCAAGAATTATTCAGAGGTTTGCCATTGCTTTTCCCTATGGCTAGTTCAGGATTGTCTTAGGCCCTGAGATTTCCTGAGACAACAGGATGGACCCTGGGGATATCATTAAGTGTTATACATTAACTACCAACCTTAGTTGCTCACAGCTTTTTGTTCAAACACAGAGACAAAGATAAACATACACACCGTGGTCTCTTTCCCTTTGGTAGGATGACTCGATTTGTGATCCGGCTTGGCTGCATGTCAGAAATCAATCCTCAAAGGTCCCTCGTCCCCACTACAAACAAGTTTACCTTACTCCAGAGTAAGCGTGGGTTTTTTTGAGGGCATGATTCTTGTTCCCATTTGTGCTCCGGGAAGAAGGGAGACAAGCAGAGGACTCTGGGAAGGCAAGGCAAAGGGGAGTCCTGGGAAGACAAGCAGAGGATTCTGGGAAGGCAATGCAAATGGGAGTCCTGGGGAGACAAGCAGAGGATTCTGGGAAGGGAAGGCAAACAGGAGTCCTGGGAGCACTGGGAGGTAGAGAAAAATAATTTCTATTCTGTTTTTTTAAAAGCCAAAAGGCAGCACTGGGGGTATGTGACATCTCCCACCCTCTCCCCATCCAGAAAGAATCGATGTCGATCTGTAGTTCCCATTTGCTGAACACGCATCGGCATCAAGTCTTTCCAAAAGACACCATTTTGAATGTAGTGTCAGGAAAGCTCAGGGTTTTGGCGTTTGCCCCGCTTTGACATCACTGCAATTGATCACATACAGATCAAGATCGATTACAAATGGGAACTAGGTCATATAGCCTGAATGGTGCTGCAAATTATATTGTAGTGGGAATGACCCCTGTCATACACAGAAAACATATTTTACTGAATGGAAATTACAACAGAAATCTCAGCTAAAGAGAATGTTCCCAGATTCCTTCTGATCTATTTAAGGAGACAAGTTAAGGAGCATTTAATATAGCCAGTTTCTAGCCAGTAGTTTGATGCAGAGTGGAGTGGAGGGCAAGTCCTGGTACTGCAACAACCAGAAGGGGAGGAAGCATGGTAGAGTCCTTGTACATTTCACCAACACAGTTCAGCCTTGCAAACTGTAGCAAGCTGCTGCTTTACTAACTGAAATGGAGAACTGCACAGAGCTCTTTCTTCTCATCTGGAGCTGAGCCCACCAAAACTGGAGAATCTGCCTGGAGATCATCCATGACAACTGGAGATGCAGAGCCAGATTCTGAGATCTGGCAGGCTCACCTAATACTGAGAGAGTGTGACTTTCTCTGTGTCAGTCAGTGGGCTTCCAAGAGTATCAATTGAAACTCTGGTCTTCCAAAGTCCTAATCCAACAATTAAACCACTACAATATGCTGTCTGTGGTAAGTACCCATAGAAATCTACAATACCACTTACATTCCATGTGTAAAAATGGCCTTTGGGAAAAGCAGCTTTCCTTATGCTCTTAAAAAGTGTATGGCATTGCCCTGATACAAATTCTAAAAAAAAAGTGGGGGGGGGGAAGAATGTACACTTAGTGAAGATCTGTGAGCCTCTATCCAGTGGGAACAATCCAGAGATTTTAGGACTCAATGAATAATCCTATGGTTCCCTAGGAGGGCATCCTTAAGGCCACAGGATTTTGAAACACCTCTATGACCCAAGGTCGTGTAAGTGAGAAAAGGAGCTCTTAAATTTGTAATAATCTTTTGTGAAGCTGTGGAGAGAATAATAATTTTGCAATTCTCAATTTTAATCATGCCAGGTTGTATGAATTGAGACCGCTCAGATTTTACTCATTTCTTGGGGAAGGAACCGTGTTTTCATCACTACTGCAAACTCTTGTAGAGCATATACAAGTGATACCTAAGATTTACCCAAATGTGGGGTAGTCTTTCAGTAGAGGGTAGAGGTGATGCATACAATTACACAGAGTGTGCAGAAAATTGATAGGGAGATATTTTCCTCTTACTCTCATAATACAAGCACCCAGAGTCAATTGGTTCATGAAGAGGAATAATGAACAATTTCAGACAGTATTTCTTCATTCAGTGCATAGTGCATAGTTAAACTGGAATTCACCTCCACAAGATGTAGTGTTGGCTGCCAACTTGGACACTTTTAAAAGTGGACTGGACACATTTATGAACTATCAATGACAGCTTGTCACAAAGGATATACACCTGTCTAGAATTAATGGTACCTCTGTGCATCACTTTCTGGGGAGCATGAGAAGGCACCATTGTTCTGATTTTAGGACTTACCATAGGCAACTGGCTGGCAACTTTGAGAACAAAATGATGGATTATGATATTTGGTTTGATCTCATCATGGCACCAATGGGAGTTTGCCCTCAGTGTGAATGGCAGAAAAAAGTAAGAGCATAGGAAAGCGGAAGGTATGAAGGATCCAAGGAAAGAAGCAATTGGAAAAGAAGACAAAAGAAGAAAATCAAGAATATTGCCAAAGTGTACATGCATAAGAAACACAGAGACTGTGAAGAGGGACAGCTGGTAGGAATGAAGAGCTGCCTTTCAAACCCTTTGGGATTTTTGGTTAGTCATGTTTTGTATAACAGAAAATAAATTAGGCATATCTATAAAAATTATAACTCTGTTTCTATACACAAAAAATATAGTACCCATGAATAGTCATGAGCTATATGTCTATTTATATTTAAATAAACTATCCTAAGTGGGAGGCTAAGTATTTTAAACCATGATCTGAACAAATCAAAAGGAACAACAAAGAAAAATAGACAGTGAAGGGAAGAAGAGAAACATGCCAGAATTACTGTGAAACTAAAAATTCAGAAGCATACTAGAGCCTATGCAACCTAAATCAACATACATTTGTAAAAGTCATACATTAATGAAGAACTAGTGTGTGAAGAGAATGAAACTGAAAATGGCAATGCACAGACTTTGAGATTATGAATTTCTTGGAATAAATCATTCCATCTGCACCACAAATGTGAAACCGCAAAGTGAGAAATTGACGAAAAGGCGCTGTTTTAAATTTTTATCTAGTCATCATAGTTATCTCCTATTAGCATGTCATCTCAGTCCAAACATTATGATATGTACTGTATCTTACAAGGTGAGTAGAGATCATTTTGTTACCTTAGCAGCACAATTAGTGATATAGTTCATCATCTGTCAACATTTCTTGATTAGTTAATATCTATGCAGCATTTTGAGTATAGGTCTGTTCAAGTACTGAATATTTTATATATTTGTTCTGTTCCAAACCTTTTTAACATTTCAGCTTTGATGAGAAGTGAAATATACAAACAGGACCAAGGAGCGTGCATGGTAATATAATTCTTACCAGATCTGTACTTACTAAAACAAAGTGATTTTTTAAAAGGATTGTACTGAAATGCAGGGAGCAATCTATAAATTTATTGGGGAAAAACAGAGCCCAGATTTTATGGACTGCAATTCACAGAATCCCAGCCAGCATGATGACCACTGACCATGATGGCTAGGAATTCTGGGAGTTGCTGTTGTCAAATATTTATGGACTGCTTACATCTGGAGATAGCAAAGCACTGTGCAATAATTAAATGGGAGCAAAAAGAATAAATGCAAAACACAACATTTACATTGTCCACATGAAAATATATGGTAGGTTAGACTGTGTAGGAAAAGCTTTTTTAAAGTATATTTTTGATATGCATCTAAAACTACACATTGTTACAACATGTCAAATTTCAAATGGAAAGATGTTCCAAATACAGTCGGCCCTTTTTATACATGGATTTTTTTATACACGGATTCAAGCATACATGGTTTGAAAATATTCAAAAAAAGTATAAATTTCAAATATCAAACCTTGATTTTTCATTTTTATAAGGGACACCATTTTGCTATGTCATTATATTTAATGGAACACGGATTTTGTTATACACGGGGGATCTTGGAACCAAACTCCAGCGTATAACAAGAGTCCACTGTAGTGTGTGACATAAAGACCTTGTTCCAAAAAACTCAGAGCAGATCATGAGGCACTACCAAGAGGCTGTTTACAGAAGTCCTTAAAGACGGAAAAGGCCTATAAGGAAGAAGGTGGTCCCAGCTCATCTAAGGCTTTATAAACAAACCAAAACAGTTAAAGCTACAGGTCCAGTAGCAAATAAGTGTAGAAGTGCTATATATATGCTGCTGGGGGGTTGTGTCCTTCAGAAGCCTAGCTGAATTGTTACGCATGAGATGTAGTTTCTATATCTGCCTTAAATGCAACCCCACATACATTATGTTGCAATAGTTCATTCTTATGGTAACTAATAGTTGTAGTGAAGCTATTCCAATGCTCCTGCAAATCTCATACAAGGCAAAGCTGATAAAATGCACTCTAAGGTACTGAAGTGCTGTGGGCCACCAATGACAGATATGGATCCAGGAGAACAGGAGAACTAGTAACACAAGCCTTCAGTAGATTCAGAAAAGCTTTATTAAGTAAGCAGAGTTAATCACAGTACATAGTTGTTGCCAGGACTGAAACATTTTTCCAGTTACACAGTATACTTAGAGTCCAAACAATTCACCCATTACAAAAACCTTTATCCCATTTATCAGCAACTCAAAATATACTGTCTTCTCTGGTCTCAGCCCGCCTTCTTCCCTACCCCCACTAAACTACAGCTTCCCCCCAGAACCTTGGCAATTTGCAGCTCCTACTTCCTCTATACACATCTGCTCCTTATCCCAGCCTTGAATGATACACTGTCTTGTCTTTTCTCAGCATCACTAATAGGATACCATACACCATTATCACACATATGCTCAAGCACAGTTATTAAGCATGGCAGGACCATATTTGGGCCATGATCCTGACAAGAACCTCCAGGCTGCAAGTATGAAACCTATCCAGAAAAGATGCCACTTGTCAAAATTCAGACTGGGTTATTTTGGAAGGGAAAGGATGGTTAAAGGCCTCCACTTGGCCTGACATTCCATTTCTCAGAATAGTGATCCAGGCACCTGTCATGACTTTGAGTATTCAGAACCCATGGTCATTGGTCATTGGCCACCCTGGCACTGGAATTGCCAAGCTGGTCTGTGCCAGCTTGTCCTCCTGGACTGCTTCCAATTATGGCATGACCGTTTTCTTTCAGCCCTTTGGTTTGGCCCTTGGGTCCATGTCTTCACTGACAAAACCTATTTCAGGTTTTTGTTTTTCTCAAAGATATAGTTGCTCTGTAAAAAGCTGTACACTTAATTCAGACCTAGTAATTTGTAATGCTCTGTCACTATCTAATTCATTGAATACACTTCATGGAGAAAACCAGAAAGACTTTACTGATAGTCAAGATCAGCACAGATCTTGAATTAACAAGCTACATATCACTTCTATAACTCTCTCAAACTCTCCTTCTTCCCACTTTCAACATTTTTCCTACACAGTACCAGGCAGTTATTGGACCTTGGTTCTGACACAACAACTCACCACAGCTGCATACCTCTCTCTATCTATTCATACTCCCAACATGACAGAGAATGGGTGACTCTGACATGCAGCATTGGCCTGTTTGCAAGGTATACAATACTTGAATGTTATTTACTATGGGGCAAAACAAACGGCTCCGAAGTGGCGCCCCTTTCAGTTCCAGTTCAGTCCCACAGCAACCGCATGCCATTGGCCTGATCTTGCACTTTGCAGAACCAAAAAGAAACAGCAAAACTTTGCTCCTTTTTAGAGCAGCAAAAGGGCAACCACCACAGCAGCACTTTCTGGCACTCCTTTTGGCACGCATCATCTGAATGGCGTGCCAAAAGAGCACTGTAATGCTGCCTGCCATGTGGTCAATCAGGCGGCATGACAGCAGCTTGGGGATGGAGTCAGGGCATGCATCGTGCAGTCACCACACCCCCACTCCACCCCAACACTGGCCCTTTTGGCTGATCTGTTTAGCCCCTATGACTACTATTTTGTTCTTAATCACAGGCTCAGTTAAACATTTTCCTTAACAGTATATTTAGAGTTGCAGCCATTATTGACTTTTCTCTAACTTTATAGCACAAAGGCTTACATCCTAATTCCAACTAGCACAGATCCACTGAATTGTTGGCTGTTAAGTCAAGTCTTAATTCACATTGGTTGAATGTGTCTACTGTAGTTGAGATAAACAAGTAGAGTTTGACCAAAGTTTGATACTGCTTTAGTTGCCATGGCTCTATCCTATGAAATTCTAATGTTTCTACTTTGGTGGCTATTTAGAATTCTCTAGCATATCTCTGAACTCCAGCACTAGAGGTCTCTGGTGGAGAATTCTAAGCATCTCCTCAAACTACAAATTCTAGAATTCTGCAGAATGAAACCATGACAGTTGAAGAGGTATCAAAGTGCAATAACTGTGTTATGTGGATACATCCTAATCCCATAGGTTGATACAAATTTACCTCGAGGGCAAGTCCTATTAAGAAATGTGGCACTATAAAATATGCATCAGATCTGAGTGACAACACTTCTTTTAAAGATAGCACAACAAATGTGCATACACAATTCTTCTCTGTAGCTCAAAAAACCTGTGAGATGTTGAAACATTTTGATAATAGTGATGCATTTTTGGCATTGTGGAAAAACATTCTTTTCCTGCAGGCATCTGACTTGCTGAGCTGTTAATTTTAATCTCCTTGATTTGTTAATTGAAGTGCTTTATCTGATGTGGTTTCTCTGTTCTATTGTTGTTTATTTTGTATTTTGTTGATATGAGTAAGTTGATTACACTCTGATTAATAAAATCAGATTGTGATCTGCCTTTGGCACTTCTGTTAATGGAAAGGCAGGTGAAGCATAGTTAGTAATAAAAAGAAAAAGAATTCTAAACATTGGTATGCCGTATAACGATATTGTGATATTTACTGATTTTATTTTAATTATATTCAATTGGTACAATCGTACATTCAGTAGAAATCATCCCATTGACCGATTACAGATACCCTTCTCTTTGAGAAGAGAAAGAGGTCTGTTACAGGAATCCTTCCTTGACTTGTGGTGGAAAGGACCATCATTGTGGCTGACTTGTTGACAGTGCTCTGTAGGCAATAAGGGGAAAAAGTCCAGGGATATGTTGTGTGTAGGGTCAGAGAGGATCTCCAGATATCGCTTTGGTATTGAGGAGGCTACACCATCCCTACTGATGCTGCCCTTGTAAAATATGAATGAAATTTTAATTAAACACATATACAGAGTGAAAAGGGGCCTTCCACCTTCTGCCCCAGCCAGAATATGCTCAGCAAAGGTTAGGAAATGATGGTTCCTCTTCCACAGAATTCTCCTCTTCTCCACCAACACCATATCCAGGATTGATCTGAGGATGATTCTTAACATTAAAGTCCTGGCACAGTGCATCTTTCTTTTCACCAACATAGGTAAGATAAAAGACAGGCTAACAGGAAGGTTATATAATTTAATGGATTCTTTGATTGGGTACATATGTTTCCCAAATTCATTTCAAAGAAGCTAAGGAACTAAATTATTTTGTTTTGCCTCCATATACATCCAATTTGTATAAAATCAGAATGCTCCATTTAGGTGTCAGTTAGAACTGCATGCATTCAGCTACACTAACCTTTTTTAAAAAAATCTGGCTACCTAAAATTCAAATAGAAATAGTTGTTTATACAGTGTGTGTGTGCACGCAAGAGAGAGAGAGAGAGAGAGAGAGAGAGAGAGAGAGAGAGAAGGGTTTTTGATATCTACCTGCAGCTTCCAGCGCATGATTCCAGAATCATTCTAATAAAACAAATTGGTCTATTCCAGCATCAGCAGGAACTACATGTATATTATGTCACCCATCTTAAAATAGACACAAATGTATTATCCCCATTGCAATTACGTCAGTAAAATAGTAAATCTGCCAAGGTGAGTAATAAAAGAACAGTTCTTTCTGTCATTTTTCAGGGCAAAGTCCAGTGCAGGTTGGCTTCAATGTGGATGCTGAAGAATGTTTAGCTCTTGCACATAACACATACCTTGAAAACAGCAACAGTCCATACAATAACACTGCATTGGCCTCCATATGCTTGTCTCCTTATTGAAATCATGAGGTAATTCCTGGATTAGTACCATTATCATTAGGTACTGAAGTTTTTAAAAAATTGTGGGCCCATGATATTCACTGGAATTTGATTCCAAGACACTCTCCCATGGAACCCAAAATCCATGGATGTTCAAGTCCCAGTATATACATTGGCATAGTAAAATGGCAAAAATCAAAGTTTCCTTTTTGAAAATATTTTCAAGCCATGGATGATTGAATCCATGGATGCAGAACCTGGGTAGATGGAGGACTGACTATATACATAAATCCATAGTTAAACTGGCTATTAAAGAGAAAGTTTACAGTAGTGGTCCCCAAAACTTTTTGATCTTCAGTGATGATCCTTGTGCCCCCATAGAATCATAGAGTTGGAAGAGACCACAAGGGCCATCTAGTCCAACCCCCTGCCATGCAGGAAATCTCAGTCAAAGCATCCCCGACAGATGGCCACCCAGCCTCTGCTTAAAGACCTCTAAGGAAGAAGACTCCACTACACTCTGAGGGGGTTTGTTCCACTGTCAAACAGCCCTTAATGTCAGGAAGTTCCTCCTAATGTTGAGGTGGAATCTCTTTTCCTGTAGCTTGCGTCCATTGTTCCGGGTCCGGTTCTCTGGAGCAGCAGAAAACAAGCTTGCTCCCTCCTGGATATAACATCCCTTAAAATATTTAAACATATCACCTCTTAACCTTCTTTTTTCCAGGCTAAACATCCCTAGCTCTGTAAGTCGTTCCTCATAGGACATGGTTTCCAGGCCCTTCACCATTTTAGTCACCCTCCTTTGGACACACTCCAGTTTCTCAATGTCCTTTTTGAATTGTGGTGCCCAGAACTGGACACAATATTCCAGGTGGGGCCTGACCAAAGCAGAATACAGTGGCACTATTACTTCTCTTGATCTAGACACTATACTTTTATTGATGCAGCCTAAAATTGCATTGGCCTTTTTAGCTGCCGCATCGCACTGTTGACTCATGTTCAACTTCTGGTCTACTTGGACTCCTAGATCCCTTTCACATGTAGTCTCATTGAGCCAGGTGTCCCCCATCCTATATCTGTGCATTTTATTTTTCCGACCTAAGTGCAGTAACTTACGTTTCTCTGTGTTGAATTTCATTTTGTTAGCTTTGGCCCAGCTTTCAAGTCTATTCAGGTCATTTTGAATTTTGATTTTGTCCTCTGGAGTATTAGCTATTCCTCCTAATTTGGTGTCATTTGCACATTTGATGAGTATGCCCCCAATTCTGTCCTCCAAGTCATTGATAAAGATGTTGAATAGCACTGGGCCCAGGACAGAGCCCTGTGGGACTCCACTGGTCACTTCTCTCCAGGATGAAAAGGAGTCATTGTTGAGCACCCTTTGGGTTCGGTCAGTCAACCAATTACAAATCCATTTAACAGTTACCTTATCTAGCCCACATTCTACAAGCTTGTTTTGAAGAATGTCATGGGGAACTTTGTCAAAAGCCTTACTGAAATCAACATATACTATATCCACACCATTCCCTTCATCTACCAAGCTAGTAATTTTATCAAAGAAAGAGAATAGATATGTCTGGCATGACTTGTTTCTCTGAAACCCATGTTGATTTTTTGTGATTATGGAATTGCCATCCAGATGTTCACAGACTCTCTGTTTAATGATCTGCTCTAGAATCTTTCCTGGTATTGATATCAGGCTAACTGGACGATAATTGTTCGAATCCTCTTTTTTTCACTTTTTGAAGATGGGGACAACATTTGCCCTCCTCCAGTCTGCTGGGATTTCTCACCAGGAGTTTTCAAATATGGCTCCGATATTACATTTGCCAGTTCTTTTAATACCCTTGGATGTAGTTCATCTGGTCCTGGGACTTAAATTCATTTAGATTAACAAGGTATTCCTCTACTATCTCTTTACTTATTCTGTGCTGAAATTCCTCTATTCTGTCTTCTGCTCCATTATCCTCAGGTTGAGTACCCTTTTCCTTTTCTGAGAAGACTGAGGCAAAGAAGGTTTTGAGTAATTCTGCCTTTTCTCTGTCCCCTGTTAGCATTTTGCCATCTTCTCCACACAGTGTCCCTACCATTTCCTTCTTCTTCCTTTTGCTGTGGACATATCAAAAAAGGCCCTTTTTATTATTCTTAACCTCTCTAGGAAGCCTGAGTTCATCCTGCACTTTAGCTTTTCTGATTTTACCCCTACACATGTCTGCTATTTCTTTGAAATACTTTTTCGTGAATTCCCCCTTTTTCCATTTCTTATACATGTTCCGTTTCAAACTTAGCTCAGTTGAAAGTTCCTTAGTCATCCATCCTGGTTTCTTGAGACACCTCCCATTTTTCTTTCTCACTGGAACTGTTTGAAATTGTGCCTTCAGTATCTCCCTTTTGAGAAACTCCCATCCGTCCTGAACTTTCTTCTCTTTTAGTATTTCTGACCATGGGGTCACCCTCAAACTCTCTAAGTTTATGAAATTCTGCCTCTCCTAAATCTGAACGCCGTGTCTGACTATTAGTATTATTATTATTATATTATTCTTATTTTAGTAACCTTTATTTAATAGCGCTGCTAAATTTACCACGCGCTGACATGCACATCTTTTTAATTAGACAGTTCCCTGCCCACAGGCTTCCAATTAAAAGACATGCACACAAAAAGAGAAGGAAATGGTGGTGGGGGAAGGGGATCGGGTCCAGCATTTCTTCTCTCTCTCTCTGACATCTGGACCAAGGCAGATGGACTGGAGGGAGAGCTCTCCTTCTTGTTTTGGCCAAACTGATGTAGCTAGAAGTCAAGACTAAACCTGAGGTCCAAAACACAACTGCCCTTGGAATTCTGGGAGTTTTGTGAGACATTTTGTTTCTGCTGGAGAGCTCTGGTGCACAATAAACTACAGTTCCCCAGGTTCCCTAGCATTGAGCCAGGGCAGCTAAAGTGGTCTCAAACTGGATTATGTGCAGTGTGTTTTGGACCAGAGTCTGTCACACTTCGGACATATAATGAGAAGACATGACTCACTAGAAAAAGACATAGTGCTGGTAAGGTAGAAGGCAGGATGATGAAAAGAGGAAGACTGCATGACAAGGAATGATCCAATAAAGGAAGCCCATGGCCCTGAGTTTGCAAGACTTGAGCAGGCTGTTGGACAACACAGTCTTTCATTGTAAGGCCACCATAGTCGAAGTCAGCTTGACAGCAGTTAATAAAAAATAATAACAAGCCAAAATACCCCTTGTATGTAAAAATCATTTAGGGATCACAGATTTCAGAAACCACATTAAGGATAATACTTCAAAAAAAAAAAAAAGCTATACAACTTAACAATGAGACTAGCGCAATGTGAGCTTTAAAAATGGGAAAAGGGTACTGGCTTCTCCTTTCCACTGTTATATAATAAACTCCAGGAGAACATGGTCACTTCCACCAATGATCCCACCACTTGCACCCCATTAACCAAATCATCCTTGTTGGTTAGGATCAGATCTAAAATAGCTGACCCCTTTTTGCCTCTTCCATCTTTTGGACAATGAAATTGTCTTCCAGGCTAGTGAGGAATTTGCTAGACTTGAGGATTTGGTGAGTTTGAATTCCACAAATATCAGGATAGTTGAAGTCGCCCATCACTACAAACATTTCTCCTTTTTAAGTGTGTAGTCATCTGTTCTAAATTCTCAATTCTCAATTCTTCTTCATTGGTTGAGATGGGCATAGTCACTGGTGTGTGGAGATGGCTTATACAGCCACATGTCATGGACTGGAGAGTGGCATGGACAAGGAAAGGAGAGATTTTAACTACAGAAGCCACTCCAAGGTGAAGGACTCTTTCCAAGAATTGATCCCTCCTTCTCCAGAGACATGTCTTCCCCACGGGCTTCAAGTGTCCTCCCTCCCCCCCCCCCACACACACATTGATTCTTCTGTTACCTCTTCTTCAGCCTGTCCTATTGGGGGGGGGGGGAGGAGCAGCAGAGCAGTTGCAACCAGGCAGCCCAGTCCCAGCAAAGCTCACAAAGCTTAAACAGGGTCCCAAATTTGAAATTCCCCTTTCTTACCACTTTCCCCCAACTGCCGTATGCTCTAATTCCTTGTCCAGTCAGTCAGTCAGTCTTTCCACAAGGGTGCCACTCTGAGCCATAGAAGTGACATCCTGCGTCCAAACCTGGCAAGACTTTCCCAGCTGCTGCTGCCACCACCACCAGCAGCAAAGTACAGCTAAGGGAGTGAGCGTTGTGGGACAGGCAAAGAGCAGGTGACACCACCAAATCTCAGTGGGTTGCCTTCTGATTTTAGGGACCCTGAGAGTGTTTCATGCAACCCTCATCCCCACCATGGTCCTAAGGCTGCTCGGTTCCCCTTGTCTTTCTTGTGCACCCGTACTTTGACTGAAGGCCTCCCTGCCACCCCCTTTTCCCTCACCACTCCTGATCATTCCACTGCCCCTCAAGGGGGGAGTACCATCTACTTTGGGAATCACTGATTTACAACATTGTTCGCTCTCTTATTGTCCAAAATGAAGAATTCAAGATGAGACTGAACAACAGAAACTAAACTTTCTTGATGGCTCATGTCTTCACAGGAGAAACGGTTCTAGAGTCTCCTTCCCTACCGAAACACATACAAGCATACAGAGTTTGCCATTCATGCCTAAGAGAATGTTTGGGAGCATAAACTCTCACTACCATCACCACCTGAAAATGACATTCAAATGGAAGTTCTTGGTCTTCTCAAGGTAGTTCCCGGTTTGGGGGAGATGGAATGTTTCCCAGTCCCCTCTGCAAATAAAAATGCAGGTGCCGGTTCTAGAGGGAGAAGAGTGTTGACAGAAGCGTAAAGCACTGCCTTATCAGGGCCAGCCCTACATAATACAGTGAACCCGTGTGATGCTGGTGAGCAGAATGGTGCTATGCACTGGAGGGAGACTTGTATGTGTCATGTGGCCCATCTGAACTTCCCACCCGTCTAGTCTACTTCCTTCACAATCCTAAGCCATTGCCAAAGCTGAAATAATTTCCAAGTACCATCTGTGTCCAAAATAAGAAATGCCATCTTGTCCTTTGCCTCAGCTTTGTGCACTAACAAGTGACATATTATTTTAGCTGTAAACTTTTCTAATATATATATATATATATATATATATATATATATATATATATATGCATCTTCTACCAACTGCCAATCAGATCCAGAGTTATTCATTTCCTGTAATGCATTCCCAGTGTTCTGGAATGCATTGTCTCTCTCATTCTTGCTGATGCCAGTCTGGGAGCAAAAATAAATGAGTATTTCAATCTGCTTCCTCCATTGAAATGAATGGGAAAACCCTTGAAGCATACTCCCAAACCAGTAAGGAACTGCTATATCAGAGTTTGTCTTATTCTTGAATAGTTTCCATAGTTTCTCTGAAGATGCCAGCCAGCGAAATGTCAGGAATAAACTCTTCTAGAACATGGCCACATAGCCTGAAAAACCCACAAAGAAACTATAATTTTCACAGTGTTGTTTTTTTCTATACAAGTTCAAATACTCAGAGAACACAATAAATGAGGATACATACCACCACCGTCACCACCACCTGTACCATGAAAATGAATGTAACAGTTAGGATGGTCAAATGTAGAATTTTGAAAAAATAAAATTAAGTAGGTTTCAATATGATTGCCTTTATTCTCTCTCATGGCACCTTGAATTAATCTGCAAAAATCAATTCCTACATGACCAACCTGTACGTTTTGGGGTTGGCCGAAGCAGAAGGTTATGTCAGCTTCTTGTCTTTATGGAAAAGTTGTTCCTTGACCTTTTTTCCATCACTGTAACTCTACTGCACCACAGGGAGGTCAAAAGTGCACTTGTTGTTAGCACCAAAGATTAAGCTTAACCAGATTCCAAGACCAATGATTGTCAAAGGGCCCCATTTGCAAGACAAGTGTGTCCTTTGCAGAGCAAGACACATGAAAGAGATTATTTCCAAAGGTCACATTTGTTCTTCTTCTCTGACCTCTCTCAAGATTTGCAAGAAAAGCAGTAAGAGTGTTCTGTAACAAAGAGGGCCTAAGAAAAAGGAATTCAACTTCCTCTTCTTTCCACTGTCAGATTTTCAGCAATCAGCCTGTCTTCTGGCTTCCCTTTTTCCATAAGCATAAGCATTTTCTCTCTTTTTTCTGAGCATATGCAGATAGCAAAATTAAAAAGTAACTGTTAATTACCCATAGTTTTACATTTTAAGGATTTCAAATATTCATAATTAATCCATTTTTGCTGTCTGGTTTCTTTGAATTAATGTTAGGATTCAAGATTGTTTGGGAGACATGCCGCCAATCCTAGACATTCCATGTTCTTTAAGGATGAGCAATTTGTATTCAGCACATAATCCAAAGCCTTTGATCTGGCACTAGTCATACTGTGCATATGACATGTAAAAAGATATCCATTTGTCATCAACAAAAACATCCATCAAATGCAGAAACATTTGAATGGAACTACACAGTTCCATCCCAGTGAACATCTGCATTTGCTTGATACATGTAGATATCCTTCATGACGGTGGATAAGAAGAACCTATAATGTCTGATGGGAACTCAGGAGAGGACCTTCTCTGTGCTTGTTTCCAGGCTCTAGAATTCCCTTTTTAGAGAGTATAGATTGGCTGAAGAATTTTTTTTTTCAACATGCCTTTGGAAACTGAGGGGCTGAACAGACTGCCCCTTTTAGCGCCAGATCAGGACCATGGCAACTACATGCTGCAGTCCTGATCTGGCCTTTCCACGGTGCAAAAAGGAGTCACAGAAAGCTGCCAGTACCGTGGCTTTTCAGCGCTCCTTTGGTGCTGTGTCATCTGGACACAGCACCAGAGGAACATGGTGACACTGCCTTCTGTGTGGTGGGCCATGTAATGTCACATCAGCATGAGGGCAGAGTCGACGCAGAAGCCATACCCCCACTCTGCCCCAGTGCCAGCCTCTATGGCCAGTTTGTAAAGCCTGCGACTGTTTATAAGGAAAAAAAACTTTCTATTTCTTGTATTTTCACATATATGTCTTAAATTTGTTTTTAATTCTTGATAGTTTCATTATATTTTAACCTGTTCTGTGGTTTGACTGATACACACATTCCTCTTTACCTATTTTAATTTTTACAGGTTGCCTTGAGTCCTATTGCGGGGGGGGGGGGGGGGGCAAGATGTAACTAACAAAATAAATTTGCCACAGCAACAACTTTTATTGTTTCTTCACATGTTCCATAATTGGGAATCAAATAATTATGGCCCTGATGCTTCCTTGTAAAAGTCAAAGCTCACACCATACCCAAAACTTGAAAATAACAAGTTATAGGTAACATAATTTTCTTGGTAACAATGGAGTAACAATAGTTATATCATTACTTGATAGCAATGGTATACAGCTTGAATCTCCTTTAAAATATTGTACCATCAGGTTATGTGTATTAGATATATATGAAAAAATAAACTAATTTTGTGTTTAGACTTGGGTCCCATCTCCAAGATACCTCATTATGTAAAGATATGCAAATATAGGTACTTTAGAAGCCCACCCACCCCCATCCAAAATCCCAAACACATCTTGTCCCAAGCATTGCCATTCAAGAGAAACATAGCAATTGGGAATGAAGTTAAATTGTTGGTGTTAAAAGTCCTGGTTTCTGGTTTCTTTTAAAAGTTACCTTTAAAGATAATGTTAAGGAATTTTGTAGAATTTAAAGAAGCATTTTGACAGGATTTTAAAAAAGTTTTATGCCATGTTCATAAATCTTTTTTTTTTAAGTAAACCAAAACAAAAAACAAAACAAAAACAAAAAAACCAGAAAGTTAAGGAGCAATAGCATGAGCAATGCAATAACACAATGAATTACTTTCCAAATCAGTGTAATGAATAAGAGGAATAGATCAGGTGCCAAACGCTACAATGAACAAGAACAAAATTACTTTCAAACTTCGATTACCATGAAAGAAATCACCACATTACAGTCAGTACTAACACTGTGAAATAATAATGAAATAAATAGTATCTTGTTCTTGGTTCCTCTTCCTTGTCTTAGGAACAATTGGATCAAAATTTCTAAATCCATAATATTCATGAAGTCTTGAGCTGCTTTTTTCCCATTTAAGATCATAGTGTAAAGTTCTGCCTGGTGATGACTGGACTCATGACAGAAAACAGCATAGAGTATAACGTCCCTCCACTTGTCTATTGTTGTTCTCTCCCTTCAAATCATTTTTGACTTGTGGCAAACCAAATCTACCACAGTGTTTTGTTGGCAAGATTTGTTCAGTGGGAGTTTGCCATTGTGTTCCCCTGAAGCTGGAAGGATTGCATAATATGTGAAGCATTTTCAAGGTCACCCAGTGGGTTTCCATGGCTGAGTAAGGATTTGAACCCTGGCCTTCCAGAGTCGTAGGCTGCATCTGCTCTGCAGAAATAATGCATTTTAAACCCTGTTTTAACTGTCAAGGCTCAGTGCTATGGAATCCTGCAACTTTTAGTTTGTTGTGGCACCAGAGCTCACTAACAAAGAAGGCTAACTATCTCACAAAACTACAAATTCCAGAATTTCATAGCATCGATCTATAGCAGTTGAGGGGATGTCAAACTGCATTATTTCTGTGTGCAAATGCAGCCCAATAATCAAACTACATGCTCTATCTGACTGTCTGTCTTCGACCTAGAAAAGACAAAAACTGCAACTGATTACACCAATATCAAGGAAGTAAAAAAAAGAAAAAAAGAAAAGTGAAAGGTAAATCTGATGACCACAGCAGCTGTCATTATTTAACCTCAAACCAATTTCAAGAAAATTGTCATAATTGCAATTATTTGGGAAAAAAAAGTTCTGTGGTTGTTTTAGTTATGACCTTAATTTATGTTGTACTCATAGCTGTAACTGTTTGTTTAATATGTGGAGCATTTCTGTTTAAACATTCCCTCAAGCTAGGTGGTCAGTCTCTCCATCCATTGGGTGCCTCAGAGGATAAATTATTTGAATCTAAGCAGATTAATACCTCATGCTTATTCCCACAGCTAATGTAACATTTTGCAGCTGGAATAAGAGTTTTATTCCAAAACTCTTAAGTGAGATGAAAAATGCTGCAAGCACTAGAAATTAAATAGGTTCAGGTGACCTTCTTCCTGAAAATGTAATTTAAACTGATGTTCTCAAACCATGTGCAAGTTGGGTGGGACATGCATTCAGGCTTGTGGGCAAAGTCTACCCAAGGTTTCAGCCATTTTATATCTCTATAACTGTATATCTGAGGGCAGGTATCACACATACAGAATTAATCAATATGGAAATGCCCAACAACTCTCATGCTGAATTCTTCACAAAGGAATCCAGGCAAGACTACTGATTCTTTTGCTTCACAAAGGTCTTACTCACCATTGGTTTAATAAGACATGAATACAAAAACAAAATGTTTAATGGGGGGAAAACTGGAGGAGTGAAGGCCTATCAACCTTCATGACAGAACTATTTTAGGATATTGATGGCTAATTCATATATGTGTGGTTGAGTAGGAATACGTAAATAGAACAGACTGGAAAACAAATTTGTATTACACTAAGTGGAAAAAGTAGTCCTTGTTTAGGATGTGAAATCTTTAATACCTTCCTTAGAAGTTAGAACCTGTGGAGAATCCTGTTAAAATGTGATTGCAGGGCAAGAAATTCACTATTATTACTTTAAATTTAATTGGGGCAACAATGCTGTAGCTATATTGGAAACCAGAATGGCATGATAGTGCACACAAAGAGTATATGATGCAAGAAAGTATTTGATGGTGAGACAGAGACCAGAGACAGAGATATGAATAATAAGTAGAGAAGGGATGTTTAGGGACCAACGGTGGAGTGATATTTTCTTTCATTTTCTTCTTCTTCCCCTCTGCTGTCAACCTTAGGAGTCCTCAATCTGCTTAGCCCTGTAGCCTCCCAGGAATCCTTTCCCTGTCTATGCTGGTCATTTCAGCTATGAAGGATGCAGTCTAGTTTCCAAGGCCTCGCAGCTCTCACTTCAAACTGCAAGCACACTTCTAACGTTATTTTCCTTCAGACTGAAGTCTAATTTATGGGTCTTATTTCATTTATTTGATGTTGTGCCTTCTATGCCTAGTATGTCTATTGCACATTAGTACATTAATTCCTAGTTTGAGCTCATACAGTTATGATGTTGATTCCCAAACACTGATCATTGTGTATCATTCTGATGCTTCTGTAACCATCACTCATGATACTTTATCCAGGGTTTAAAGAATCCTTATATACTTGTGTCTCAGAAAATGTGTGATTCCACATATGTAAAAGGAGAGGACTTTTGTTAATAAAAGGCCTATCTCTCTGTTTCCACCATGTGCTTAAGGGATAAGAGGGCAATAGTGCCATCCTGCTCATGTCCTCCAGTAGCTGTTATTCAGAGGCATGATGCTGCTAATCCTGAAGATTATATATAGCCATTGTGACTAGTAGACATTAATTAGTAGCCTTATCCTCCAGAAATTTGTATAATCTCCTTTTAAAACCATCTAGGTTGGTGGTCATCATCACATCTTGAAAAACAAATTACACTGTGTGAAAAAGCATTTCCATTGGATAACTGGGTTTTAATAGTGTAATAGACAGAAAAAGTTCTCTATCCACTTTCTCCTCAAGTATAATTTCATACAGTTCTATCAAGCCTCCCTCATTCGCCGAACTAAATATCACTGTAGAGAGAAGAGGGAAGAAGGTCGGGTTGAGCGGGCGAAAGAGGAGCTTGAGGACCCAGGGGAGAGGGAGGCAAGGAGATGGGAGGGGGAAACCCAGCTGGGACCGGGTGAGGAATTAGAGACCCCACCTTGGGGGCGGGGAAGGCCAGCTGGGGCCTTAATAAGGAGGAAGGGAGAGGCGCTCGGGGGGAGGAGAGTTGGTGGAAGACTGGGGCGCGGAGAGAGGTACGGAGAAGGGAAAGGAGAGGAACCCAACAACACCGGGACGAATAAGAGGAACTGGGAAGGTAGTACTCCTGGAGGACGGGTAAGGGTAGGGCCAGTTCTTACAACCCACCCTGCATGCCCGCGGAGAGGAGAGAGAACCCGGGCACAGCCGTGGAACCCGGAAATAGGTCAGGGAGGAGAAGGAGCTAGAGGAGGGGAGGAGTCGTGGTGGTCACGGAGAGAGCGGCGGCAACTTCCTGACTTCAGCCTCAGTCCGGAGCCCAGAAGACGAGTAGAGACGCCCGTGCACGACTACCGTCCAGCCCGACACCATACCCTGTAAACACTTACCGGGAGGAGAGCCGGCATCAGTGAAAAGAACTGTGTCGGAGGTGTTTTGCTTTGGTTTCAGTTTGTGGAAGGGAAAAGTTAATAAAGTTGTGTTCTGGTTGCAAGCATCATTTGGACTGTGAGGAGTGTTTGTAAACCAACTCTAGAGCAGGATGGAGCCGGCCCCAGGGGTACCCTCGGCGGGCATAGGAGCCACGCCCACAATCACCAAAGTTGCAACATTTCTTCAAAGGGGATTTTCTGCTCCTGCTGATCCTTTTGGTTGCACATTTCTCCATGTTTTCCAGCTTTACAGCATCCTATCCAAGAGTCAGTGACCAGAACTGTACACCACTGATTTATAAAGAAATACTGAAATATTCATTTTTCTCTTGGTGCTGCCTTTAACAGCAGGTAGCTTCGTGTCTTTGTGAAATGAGGTCTTCTGTTAAACTTTAACAACAGATGGAATGGCCACAACAGTTCACCATATTTTTGGGCTTCCCTTCAATGTTTTCATGTCACATAGCTTAAGAAGTACTTCTGGACAACCTGAAAGCTTGCATTGTTTAGTGGAATTTTACTTGACCCTCATAAAACTATCATTTGCATGTATGTTTTACATGATGTTAGGATGTTTATATTAGTGAATCACATGTGCCATTTAAGTGCAAGTTTACCAAAGTTTGTATCATAGGCCATCACTTGACTGTTTTTGACTGTAGAAAAATATGCCAATAGCAATGAAAAGTGACTAGCAGAATATTTAGAGATGCCATATTATTTATCACCTGTCCTCAGTTATAATAACATTGCATTACACTGTACTGAAATAAAACTACACTTGGTCTCTGATCCTATTGAGCAGCAGAGCAACACATGAGCCAAAGAAATGGTTCTTATCAACAAGACTGACTGACTGCCTGGCAAACATAGGCGCGTTACAGACGGGCACAAGAGGCGCTGTCATCGCGCTGCGATTATGCATGAGGGGCGGCGCTTCTGGACGCGCCTTGCCCCTCGCATGTAATCGATACGTCAAAATGGTGGCGCCCTATACAGATGGGTAGCCACCATCTTGACATAGCGGATGCTCTGCGTCCGCACGTCCCAACCCGGAAGAGACGTCGCGAGTGTGCACTTTGGCACTTGCGACATCTCTTCCGGGTTGCAGGAAGGAGCATGATTTCCGCGCTCCTTTTTTGCAGCGCGGAGGAGTCGCGCGGTTTGGCTGCTGTGGCTCCTCCACGCTGCAACCGGCAGCGGCACAAGACCGCCCCTTTTGGGTGGTCTGTAACGGGCCATAGATTCAAACAGCCATATGAGAAATAGGTTATGAATGTAGGGTAACTTAAATTACTGTACATTTAAGTTTCCTAAGGCTTCAGCCATTAGTAAGGAAACAAAAATATTTAAAAGTTAAAAATGTCAAAGCCAAGCCTGTTAGGGCCTAGCTTTAAATCAGAAGAGTAGCAGAAATGTGCCTTTATCTAACTATGGCCCAATACAAACGGGCATGAAGTGCTGTGCTGGCACCGATTTTAGGGTTAGGGACCACGTGGCAACCACCAATATACTGGTGATACCCAAATGTATCTTTCCTTTCCAACTGATTCCCAGGTAGCTGTCTTAATATTGAACCAATGCCTGCTATCAGTAATGGACTGAATGAAGGCAGAGAGATTTAAAATTGAAACTTAATCCAGATAAGATAGAGTGCTGTTGGTCAGTCAAAAGGCAAATCAGGAAATAGAGAAACACTACTCCTGAAATCTCAGACTCACACCTTGGTTTTCTTCTAGACTCAGCCCTGAGCCAGGACGCCCAGGTTTCAGCAGTGACCAGGAGTGCTTTTGAAGAGTGAAGACTAGTGTGTCACCTGTACCCATTTTTTCAAGAGGACAGATCTTGATTACAAAACATGCCTTCATTACATCTCGTTTGGACTATTTTAACTGTAGCTACAGTAACACATTCTACGTGGGGCTACCTTTGGAAATTGATCAAAAACTTCATGGGTCCAAAATGTTACAGTCATGATGCTTCAGTGTTTTCCCTAGCAAAGGGACTGGTAGCCTAACAGGGGACAGGGACAGCATAGATCTTAAATAAAATATCCTTTTTGTGTTGCTAATGGAATTTAATATTTATTATCTGGACTTTACAGCTCTTTGTCTCTTTGAGTCCACATGGCCAGAAGGAGCAGTGGTCTGGCTGCATGTATATCCCTCCATAGCATCTTAACTGAGAGCAACAACAACAGCAACGACATCTTGACAAAAGGCAGGTCAATGACTAACATGATCATATTTTTCTTTCTTTTGTATGATTTGTATCACCTTTGCTTGACAAAGAAGCCAGTGGAGTGCTGAAAACTTGCATAGTGTATTTTGTACATTGTTGTTGGCCTAATAATGATATCACTGCTTTGTGGATTTCGGATGTTATTGTGAATTGTTGATCTGTACACATGTAGAGTTTTTCACAGATAACATACAGTACACTGCACCCAGTCTGCTGGCCTGTGCCTTAATATAATTATTCACTCGTACAATAATTTGTGGGTTTATACCAATGTGTACTCTGGATTTTAAAGTATTTTTGTGTTTGGGCACCAATCAGCAATGAACACAGTTACAGAGGTTCTCAGGGCTTGTTCCCATTCGCCTATAAAGTGGATCATGATGCAAATTTAGGGGGTATCATTTCCACTCGAGCCCGAATTTGACCTGCATTGCCCCTGAATCGTTCCCATAGAGATTCGAATCTGAATCGGATTATCTCGAATAATTCGAATTATATGCCTATAATGTGGTTTTAAAAAACAGTAGTTTTTAAAGCGAATTATTTTTGCTCCCAGGGTCCGATTTGCGGTATCTGAATGGGAATGAAAGGGTGTCTGATTTGGGAACCTGGAGATGGGAGGAGCAGCGTTCAAGGGGCAGGCCTGGGGGTGTCACCCTCTTTGTTCTCTTTCTGCATCGCCAGTGCCATTTTCTTTCTTCCATTCACATAGCCTTTCCCCCGGTGGATTGCAACCACCCCTCTGCTCCTCATTCATACACCGATGTGTGAGGAGAGCCATTGAACACCATTTTAAACTATTTTTTTTCTTTTTTCGCATCTGCCTGAGCACCTGAGCAGCAGATGGCTTTGCAGTACATGCCTGCTTGATCGCCCCCCAGACAGCCCAGGGAGCAATGGGGGAGGCAAAGGGATTTGGGGGAATGGAGGCTCCTTCCAGAGGAACTATGGGAAGACACAGGAGAGATTGGACGCCCAGGGATCTGAGGGGGGGATCAAGCTTTCTCTTCTCTCTTCCCCAAAGAGTCTCTCCCCACTGAACCCCGCTGCCTTCTCCTCCTTGATCCGATTTGCCAAGCCTGAGCTTTGGATGCATAGTCTCTACCCACTGAAGCCCACTGCCTTCTCCTCCTTGATCCGATTTGGCAAACACACACGCACGCACGCACACTAGATAGATAGATAGATAGATAGATAGATAGATAGATAGATAGATAGATAGATAGATACCTATATGTTTGTTTGTGTGTGTGTGTGTGTGTGTGTGTGTGTGTGATTATTCATATATAAACATGAATACACACACAAACACACACACACACACACACTGTATTTTCTGGTGTATAAGACTACTTTTTAACCCAGGAAAATCTTTTCAAAAGTCGGGGGTCGTCTTATATGCCGGGTGTCATCTTATACGGCAGGTGCTGAAATTTCCAAGCCAGACGGTCGCCGCATACAGTGAGGGGAGCTCAAAAACGGGCGCGGACGCATCCCCGCCGTATGCGGCAATTGTATGAAAGCAGCTACCACTCTGATAGTCTTGGAGACAGGGAGGGCTGGACAGGCAGGAAGAGCTGACCAGTCCAAGCAGGCTTTGTATACAACAAGGTTTCCTGCT
>NC_056522.1:333007206-333008856 GCF_019175285.1 Sceloporus undulatus
ACACACACACACACACACACACACACACACACACACACACACACACTGTATTTTCTGGTGTATAAGACTACTTTTTAACCCAGGAAAATCTTCTCAAAAGTCGGGGGTCGTCTTATATGCCGGGTGTCATCTTATACGGCAGGTGCTGAAATTTCCAAGCCAGACGGTCGCCGCATACAGTGAGGGGAGCTCAAAAACGGGCGTGGACGCATTCCCGTCATATGCGGCAATTGTATGAAAGCAGCTACCACTCTGATAGTCTTGGAGACAGGGAGGGCTGGACAGGCAGGAAGAGCTGACCAGTCCAAGCAGGCTTTGTATACAACAAGGTTTCCTGCTAAGTACCTGCATGTCATAAGCATTTGAATTAAAATTACCGTATCTAAATCAAATCTGATTTTTAAATTTTTTTTATTTGGTGTGCATTGGAAGAGGGGTAGTCTTATATGGTGATTATATCCCAAGCTATATATTTTAACTGTAAAAGTTGGGGGTCATCATATACGCCCAGTCATCTTATATGCCGGAAAATATGGTGTGTGTGTGTGTGTGTGTGTGTGTGTGTATGTGTGTATATATATATCTCCAGGGATCTGAGGGGGGGATCGCCTTCTTTTCTCTCTTCCCCAAAGTCTCTCCCCACTGAAGTCTGCTGCCTTCTCCTCCTTGATCCGATTTGGCAAACACACACGCACACACACTAGATAGATAGATAGATAGATAGATAGATAGATAGATAGATAGATAGATAGATATCTTTATACACACACATATGTTTATATATGAATATTCACACACACACAAACATATAGGTATATACACACATATTTGTGTGTGTGTGTGTGAACGCACATATATATACACATATGAATGTATATTTGTGTGTGTGTGTGTGTGTGTGTGTATTTCTAAAGTAAATTATAAAGTAACAACTTTTTTAATTTACAAAAAAAAAAAAACTCATCTGTAGTTCCAAATCCACTGTAGAAATAATACAGTTTGAGACCCCTTAATCTGCCCTGGCTCAGTACTAAGGAATTATGGGAACTGTTGTGTTTGTGAGACGTTTATCCTCCTCTGCCAGTGAGTGCTGGTGCCATAATAAACTACCATTCCCAGGATTCCCTAGCACTGAGTTATGAGAGTTAATATGGGGAGACACAGAAGAGGACAAATAGAGGCTCCTTCTAGTCTGGGGAGACACAACCGAAGAGCCTTGGATGCAGCTGATTTTCATTGGCTGCCCCCCTCAAAAAACCCAAGACCTGTGACGTCTGAAGCCTAGGCACTTGATTGACAGCTTGCAGACACAAATGGGAATGGGGAGCAAGTTAATCCGCTTTAAAATAAAGTGATTTAAAATAAATGGGAACGAAAACAGGGTCTAAATGAATCGAGGTAATTTGTCCCTTTTCGTAATGGAAACGATGGAAAAAATTCGAATTATTCCTGGAACATAATCCAAATCAGAATCACACCAATATAATCCGTTTTATCTGCCAAGTGGGAACACCCCCTCACAAGCATTTCAACACATTTACATGCATTACAAAAACATACAGTGCAATATGAAAACATCCCTTCTCTTTTAGATTCTTAGGCAGGAGATGAATGGCCATCTGTCAGAAATGTTACAGAAGCTAAAAGAAT
>NC_056522.1:333008866-333132594 GCF_019175285.1 Sceloporus undulatus
TTATTATTATTATTATTATTATTATTATTATTATTATTATTATTATTATTATTATTTGCAAAGGGGGATCATATTTAAATAAATGAGGGGGGAAATCATCTTCAGTTCAAGTAAATGGGATAGCAGATCACATTGTTATTGAGTTTTCTGGGCAATTCTGTGTCTATCTTTTCAGTCAGTCTAATTTGGTTCAGTTGGAATATTCACCACGTAACTGCATATAGGATTACAGCCTCAATTATTGTTTCTCATAGTTTTATGATTTTGATTATTCCAAATGAACCTTCTAAACTCTATGAGACTAATGGCACATTCCTGAAGGGGTTTTCACACAGGAGGGTTAAAGTGATTCCTGCTTAAACTGTATAGTTGTATTATTGTATTATATTTGTTTATTTATTCCCTGCCTTCTCCCCAACCCTGGGACTTGATAGTGTTAATATGAAACTTATGTTGGTCAGCATAACCCTTTGCATTAGAAATATCTTTTCTCTTTTTTTTTTCTTGGCAGTATTAATAACCAAATATTTATATAATTAGTGGGAGAGTTACTCAGGAATATTTATATGTTAAAGAATACAATATTTTAAAGCATCCCAGCTTCAGACCTCATAAAACAAGTGCAGAGGGACGAATTTACTTGTTTTGGCTATAGCTTCCAGAAATCCACAGCCTGCATGGCCATGGTTATGATGACTGTGGATTCTGGGAGATTTACTCCCAAAAGGTGACTTTTCCAAATTCTGCTAGGCATTCGTTTATTCTGAAGGCCCAGTACCACATGTTCTGCAGATGAGTAGACATTAGTGTTCTATCCATGCTATGGTTGGTGTTGATGTGTGCCTCCAAGTTGTTTCTGACTTATGGCAATCCTATGGCAAACCTATTACAGGGTTTTCTTGACAGTTTTCTTCAGATGGGATTTGCCACTGACATCCCCTGAGGCTGAGAGAGTGTGACTTGCCCAAGGTCACCCTGTGGGTTTCTATGGCTGAGCCAGGATTCAAACTCTGGTCTCCAGAGTCATAGTCCAGTGTTCAAACCAGTACACCACACTGGCTCACCATCCATACTATTACCTGTGTCCTTACACATCAGTGACAGTACCATATACCAAACTAGAATATTTGTTGACACTCGGCTGCTTTCAGCAAACTATGACTACACCAACCCACTGGCTTGTGATGTTTAGATGGTCAATCTTAGTACCTCTTTACTACTTAAAGAAGTATATAGACAACTGTGTTCTCAGCAAATAACCAATTAGCATATTAAATGGTTGTAGGATGACAGTAAATTCCTTAGTAGATGATTGCACTACTGGGGCTGTCATGCATAACCAGTCAGCAATACAGTGGGACATATGGCTAATGTAATTCCCACATATTGCTTTTCCCAGGGGTTGAACTCAGCACCTCCAGAAACAACACAAATTATCTGTCTAAATTCTGTTTACATTAAATTCAAGCCCACAAAAAGAAAACTCAGTCCTGTCCATTCAGAGCCAATAATTAAAGGTTTGATATCATGCAGACTCCTAAACAGACATAGGTGCAGTTTAAGTTGAAGCAAAATTATTATTGCATAATAATATATTATACTAGTGAAATTATACTACTTGATCTGTTTCAGAAATTTGCTGGTTGCATTCCAATGTTAGCACTTTTATCACCTATACCACTTCAATTTTTTCTTTCCTGCTAGCCTCTCTTGCCCTTCCCCATCTGTCCAGCCTTTCAATTTCCAAACTATCCTCCCCACTTTTGCTAGACACAGGAACTTTTTATCACTTGTCTGTCTTGGGGCTGCAATATTCTAGTCCCTCAAATCTAGGCAGATATATTTGTATAGCATTCAAATCATATGATAGGTCATAGAATCATAGAATTGTAAGAGACCACAAAGGCCATCCAGTTCAAGCCCCTGGCATACAGGAAAGAGGTGACCAATGATGTGTATGTTGGGATACATATATCAGAGGTGCAGTAAATTCATTTCAGGTTTTAAAGGAACTATCCAAGGTGCTGAACCCTTACTCCAAAATTGTTTCAGTATCTTGGACAGTTCCTTTACAGAGATCCAAAACCTGGAATGGATTCATTGACTTACTGACATAGGACCTATCAGCCTGCATCTAGTATGTTCAAGGCAAAAATTATGCACCCATGTGAATGATGATGGTGATGGTGGCAGTGGTATTAGCAGAAGAATTTATTTCAGAACTTAAAGCTTGCAGCATACTAATTAATAGTCTCTCTCTCTCTCTCTCTCTCTCTCTCTCTCTCACACACACACACACACACACACACACACACACACACACGACACTAAAACGGGCAAAACCCATCAGACAGAAGTACAGAAAGTAAAGTACCTGGTCCACCACAGTCCTTTCTGAAACCAATTGCAAGCATTTGAACTAAAATCCAACACTTCCTATTTTTGGAAGGAACACTGCTCTTGAGAATATTTTCATTCTGAGGAATCCCCTTATTTTTGAGCAGCCTCTAACAGTGCAACCCAACAATGCACCATGATACTTCAAAGTAGGGATTTTAATTACATTTATTTAATTCTTTAAGAAATAAACCTGAAACCTTCAGAGTTCCCTTAGCAGTTGTGCTAGGTTTCATGGTCTTGGAGCTAAGGCAGACAGATTGACACACATTGTACTCTAATGAAAATCATCCAGAGATCATGCTCTAGTGATCCTTCCTTTGAGAGTAGGTATATCCACACTACAGAATTATATCAATGTCATGCAAATTTAACTGCAACGATTCCATCTTGTGGAATTTTGGGATCTGTAGTTTGGTGAAGCAGAATTCTCTACTAAAAAGCTCTAACACTATAGTTCAAAGGACTGCACTGCAATGTAGATGCAGCCACAGTGTTATAATTATGGAATGTGGATATATCCAGTAACACAGTGGAACAAAACTTTGCTCCTTAGCATGTGGCTATTTGACTGCATTCCATATAAAATCTCTTCAAACAAAACTTAATCATGAAGATATTTTGTTATGTGCACCAAGAAGCAGATGATGAAGAACAAAAAGATTGGTATGCATCTAGATAAAAGCTCCATTCCAAGGGTAAAGAGGTAGATTGATGAGGTACTTCATTTATCACTTCTGTTACAAAGAAGAAAATGTGTTCCTCCAAGAGAAGCCAATTGCAATATTTAGGAGAAGGCAATTAATTTTTGAACCCAATTCTATTTGAGCTGCTCTTCCTTTTTCCTCCCTCCCCCCTTTAAAAACTGCTTTCAGTCAGACCACAGTTTGTATTTATTGAAGTAGGAAGAAATTTATACATAGGTGTTCTTGTTTTGAAAATGAGCAAAGCCTGGTTTAAAATAATCATTATTTGTCGTCTTGTTGCTGTTATTGATTTATATCCTACCTTTCCCCCAAAACTGGGCCTCAAGGCAGTTTACATAAATTAATGCAAGTACAGTTAAAAGTACTTTAAAAGATCCAAGTATAAACATTCAAAAAGTTGTTAAAATGCAATGAAAGTAGCCATAGAATTAAAACTGTTTTAAGCAAACCTATAGAAATGAAAGGAATAAGTCACTTAAACATTACACTGTTAAAAATCGCTTACAGTCAGTTACTAAAAGCATGTTTTATTGACTGATGTCCATCTTGGAATTTTCTGTATTAATTTGTATTTGTAATTTTGCCAAATTCTAAGTAAGGTTTTCCGAACAAAGTGGTCGTTGAATTGTTTGTTTACCTTGACCTTGTCATAGATCAGAAATGTGTGCCAGCCAAATGGGAGGTCGAATCCTTCCAGTTGTAGCACTTTATCTTCATTGATTCTAATCCACTGTTTAATCCAATCAAGACAACATCCATAGCAGTATATCTTAGATTTGGAAAGCCCAATTCTCCTCTTTCTTTCATATTTTGTAGGATTTTCATCTTTAATCTAGGTTTCTTTTTATTCCAGATGAAAAAGGAGAAATCTTTCCCCCATTCTTTAAAGGGGGCATTGTTTCTAATAATTGGTAGTGATTGAAATAAAAATAATATTTTAGCTAAGACATTCATTTTTATAGTGGAGATTCTCCCATCTCTGTAGGTCATTTTTATCTTCTTGCCACATCACCCTGTAGTTTATTTATTTTAAATAAATCTGATTTTTGTTGTTATGTTAATTCCCAACTATCTTACTTTTTTCTTTATCTCAAAGCCCACCATTTTCATTAATATTCACTGTTAGCATATTAGTCTTTTTTCACTGATTTTTAGACCTGCATATTTTCCATATTCCTTTATATTTTTTTAAAAGAGGGGTGATGCTCTGCAAAGGGTTGGACAAGGTTATTACCATGTCATCTGCATAAGATTTCAGTTTATATTCATTTTTTAAACCTTTATTTCTGTGATATTTTCTTCCGATCTTATTAAGCTGATTAATATCTTTGAGACTGTGATATATAGTAGAGGGGAAAGGGGCAGAATTGCCCAGTTCCTTTTTGAATTGAATAGTTTTCTGTTTTATCGCCGTTAATCAGTATTTCTGCATTTTGGAATTTTTATATTTCAGAGATCCAATTAATAAAGTAAAAGTCTAATTCTGTTTTTTTTTTGTTTTGTTTTGTTTTTTTTAGAGTTTCAATTAACACATCTCAATTTACATTATCGAAGGCATTCTCTGAATCAAGGAATATGAGAGCAGTTTGACAGTCTGGTTTTTTGTCAAGATATTCCACAATATCTATTATGTTCTATATGTTCTCTTTTACGTGTCTGTTAGGTAAAAAAGCTACTAGGTCACTGTCAATCCAATCAATTAGAATTTTTTTTAATCTGTCTGCCAGAATTGCAGCAAATATCTTATAATTGTTGTTGAGGAGTGCAATTGGTCTAACATTTCCTCATGTATTTTTGGTTCAATTTTAGGGATTTAATGTAATGAATGATAAATTCCATGTCTCTGGTGTTCGTCCTACTAATATTGCATTCATTGTCTTTTGGAGTGGCTCAACTATGACACTTTCTAGTTTCTTGTAGCAGAGCACGGGAAGTCTGTCTGGTCCTAGTGTTTTCCCCATTTTCAATTTTCCTATTGCCATTAAGGTTTCATTGTTTGAAATTTCCTTATTTAACTAAATTCTTTGTTCCTCATTTATTGGAGGCATTTTTTGTTTATCTAAAATTGTTTAATTTCTTCTTTCTTTAGTTTTGTTTGTGAGAAGAGTTTTCTGAAATATTTGAGGAAGATTTTAAACATTTTATTATGGTCAGCTTATATGTTATCTCCCTCATTTATTTTATAAATGTCTTTTTCTCCCTGGTCCCCCCCCCCCACCAATTTCCAGGCCAGTCATGGCTGGCTGGACTGTTTGGGATATTTTGATTAATCTTGGTTTTATATTTTCCGCAAATTTTCCACAATGCCTTCCTTATATAATGGTTTTAAAATCTCCATTTACTTTTATTTCATCATAATAAAGGTAGTCATGCAAGCCATAGGTATTATTTACTCCTAAATAAAACAAATTTCTATTATGTAATCTAAGCCAATTTTTAAGCCTCTCCATACCACTGGCATAATAATACAATTTCAAATTAGGGAGTCCCAGTCTGCCTCTATTTATTTCATCTTGCATTACTTTTGCTGGGTTTTCTGCCAGTCCAAATGAAATTTGTTATATTTGTTTGCCAGTCTTTAAAGGGTGTGTCATTTACTATTATAGGGATGGCTTTGTATATCATAGCTTCTCATTCTTTCCCCTTTAACTAACACCTGTGCTTTTTGTTCTTTATATAAAGCTTCCACCCACTTATAAAATCTACCTTCTTCAGCTGTACTAACAACAACCTCGTTTATAAATCTCCATCTTAAATTATCAAAAGCTTTCTCTGCATCAAGGAAAACCAATGCTACTTGTTTATCCAGTTTTCTTTCAAAATATTCAGTCACATCTACTAAATGTCTGGTGTTATCTTTTGTATATCTGTTGGGTTTGTCTTCTACTGTTTATATTTCATGCTATAGTATATAGCAACTTTTAAGGCTATGAGAGTGAGAGAAACACATGTAAATTGATGAGCAGGGAGGTATCTCATCGAGGTTGCCAAGTTGAAGCTGACTTGATATTACAATGTGTAATGCCTTTCCATGAGCATAGGCACCACATAAGCAATGTCTGCATCAGCAAGTATGAACTGCATGTCCAAATGCTTCTGAAGGGGAACCTATTGCGGATTCCCAACTATCATCCATTTAGTCTGACATCAATACTAGGAAAGATTTGGAGCAGATCATTTAACAGAGGTCTGTGGAACATCCAGAAGGTACGCCATTAATCCCCAAAAGGCAACATGGGGTTCAGAGAAGAAAGAAGTCATGCCAGACCAATCTGATCTCTTTTTTGATAATATTACATTACCAGCTTGGTAGTGAAGGTGCATGCGTGACTATAGCCATATCTTGATTTCAGTAAGGCCTTTGACAAAGTTTTCTCAGACATTCTTGCAAACAAGCTTGTAAATGTGGACTAGACAAGGTAACTGTTACATGGATTTGTACTGGTTGACTGGCCGAAGCAAGGCGTGCTCAACAACAGCACTTTTTCATCCTGGAGAGAGCGTGACCCAGTGGGGTTCCCACAGGGCTCTGTCCTGGGCCCATGCTATTCAACTCTTTAACAAGACTTGGATTGACCAGTTAGGTATACTTATCAAATTTATATGACACCAACTTAGGGTGAATAGCAATACCCCACGAGGACAGGATCAAAATCAATTCAATGACCTGAATAACCAGAAGCTGGGCCAAAGCTAAAAAAAAAAATGATATTCAGCACACAAACATGTAAGGTTATGCCTTAGGGAAAAAAAAAGAAAGCGTAGATTAGGATTGGGGAACCTGGCTTAAGGAGACTACATGTGAAAGGGATCTAGGAGTCCAAGTAGACAACAATTGCACATGAGTCAACAATGTGATGAAGCTGCTTAAAAGGGCAAATGCAATTTTAGGCTTCCTCAATAGAAGTATCGTGTCTAGTGAAGGGAACGTAATGTGCACTCTCTTCTGTTTGGTCAGGCCCCACCTAGAATACTGTGTCCCTTTCTGGGCCCACCACAATTCCAAAAGGATGTTGAGAAACTGGAGCGTGTCCAAAGGAGGGCGACTAAAATGGTGGAAAGGTCCTGGAACCGTCCTATGAGGAACAACTTAGGGAGCTGGGTTATGTTTAGCCTGGAGAAGAGAAGGTTTTAGAGGTGATAGCCCTGTTTAAATACTTGAAGGAGGGTGCTGCTGCGTCTCAGAGGTCAAAGATGGCAGCCAGGGGCACCGGTTGCAGCCCAGTGGTGATTTGCTTGATGGGAAGGAGCTAATTTGTTTTCTGCTGCTCTAGAGACTAGGACCCAGAGTAGTAATGGATGCAAGCTCCAGGAAAGAGATTCCACTAACATTATGGAGGAACTTCCCTGGACAGTAAGGGCTGTTCGACAGCGAACACACTCCCTTGGAGTTTAATGGAATCTCCTTCCTTAGAGATTTTTTAAACGAAGTTGGATGGCCATCTGTCGGGGATGCTTTGATTGAGATTTCCTGCGTGGCAGGGGGTTGGCAGGGATGGCCCTTGTGGTCTCTTCCAACTCTACGATTGTATGATTTCGATACTTACGTTTTAAGATACCAATATCCTTCTGGCCCCGTGCAAATGGTACAGAGAGGATGCAGGTACGAGTGCTCGAACCCCAGAGATGATTTCTGATGGCTGTCAATCACTTTGGTCTTTGAGAAACATTTTGTTAAAAAGTCAGCTAATTTTCTAGTGGAAGTGAGAACACATACCCGTGTTCCAGAACTGTATATATAGAACCAGGATGAAGACTCAGGACCAAAAACATGCCAGGGATCTCTGTAGCTTACCAAAGT
The DNA here is from genome assembly GCF_019175285.1 of Sceloporus undulatus. Lineage (NCBI taxonomy): Eukaryota > Metazoa > Chordata > Lepidosauria > Squamata > Phrynosomatidae > Sceloporus > Sceloporus undulatus. Next base: position 333,016,772 of record NC_056522.1, read on the forward strand.
ATGAAGAAATGAAGTGTGGGTTTGTAAAACGTTAATAAGCAAACCCCAAGTTCATTCCCCACCCCCTACCTCTAAGATGACCAGAAGAAGTACAACGGATTGCAATTATGCAGCCACCAAGCACGCTTTGGTCACTCTGGACATAATCAGGACCTGGAACAATGCCTTATTCTCCTGATGCTTTCTAACTTGGAGCGGAGGGGCTACTAAATACAAAAAAAAAAAAAAAGGTGCTGTGATAACATGCGTTAAGCCAAATGCAGCCTAATACCTTTACTATTGTGTGCCTTCAAGCAGGGACGTAGCGGGGGGGGGGGGGGTTTCTGGGGGTCCGGACCCCCCCTTCCTTAGAAAAATGATGGTGTTTGCTGCTGCGCCGCCGCACTCAAGGCCCATTTTATAATGGTGGCACTTAGTCTGGACCCCCCCCCCCCTTCCTAAAACCTAGCTACGTCCCTGCTTCAAGTCATTCCAATTTACGGGTACACACTAAGGCCAAGCTTGTTTTCATGAGTTTTCTTAGCAAGATTGTTCAGAGGGGCTTGCCTTTGCTTTCCTTGATGTGAGAGAATGTGACTGCCCAGGTCACTCACTGGGTTTCAGTGGTCCTATTCGAACTCTGGTCACCAGAAGTGTAGTCCAAACCACAAATCACTACACTGTGCTGGCTTTCCTAGTGGATACTAGATACAAGAAAAGAGGCTTCAAGGAAATGCTTGGCATATTACATGGTCTTAAGCTACTCACAGCCTAGTGGTGAGCAGCATGATAGACTGAAAAAGTCTAATTATTTTTCTTTAAAGGCCACAGAGCAACTGTATTCTGCCTCCTAGCAAGTATAAAAGGCAGGTGATTGGTATCTGGATTACTGTTAAATATAGTCGACAGCTAAAACACAAGACCAGGTTCCTGAATTTTTAATGCTTATGCCAAAGGTGGAATTTCACCAACTACTGATTGCTAAAGAAGCAATGATTGCTGAAATCTGCTCTTCTACAGAGGCATAGTAGCCGTCTCCTGCATTTGACCTAGCAATCCTACTACCAACCAGTAAGCAGAAGGAAAGTAAGTTACTAGAGTATGAAACTCTGGTAAATTAGCTTCTCCAAGACCTCCAAACATATATCTCTATGATGGATATGCTTTTTGTGCTCAAAATTAGAATCTTATGTCCTTTTCCTATGGCTACCGTAGAATTGCAATGAGTCATAAGTACCCTGGAATAGCTACATGAATAGAAACTGATGTTATCAGGTAAAGTTCAGAACGATCTCATCTGCCATATTTTATGTAGCTCAATGTATGGCCAACTCTGGCTGCCTGCCTCATAAAACAAAGCGAGCAAACTAAAGTAGATGAAGGTTACCACACTCCTGGGACTGAGCAACAGAAGGATACTTCCACAAGCTGAAGTGATTATGTGTCAGCTTTGCAACTGTCCTAGAGAAGCAACATGGAGGTGCAACATGGGAAACAAATAACTAAACTGCACAAACCCTAATGTCATTGTTGCTTAGCTTCCAAATGCTAGGAAATAAAGGCCTTGATCCAGTTATTAGTCCCAGCTCAAGTAGACTCATGGGACCAATGGAAACATGGTAAGTTAACATTTATATAAGGTCCACTGATTCAGTGGGTCAACTCTAGTTAGAAATAGTCTGTTTAAATAACACTGGTCTAAAATAATATTAGTGGAAGAAAATAGACACTCAAAGAGTTCTGTCATATTTTTTTCAAGTTACAAAAGTATTAGAATATACACTTTTGTGTGTACTATTGTTTGCACAGCCATTTGCAAAACTTTAAACTGTATTGTCTGTATGCAGGAATCCATTGTAGACCAATTGGCTGGAATTCTATTTGTTAATCCCAACTAAAGTAGACCCACTGAATAAATTGTTGAATTATGAGTCAACATCTAGGAAAATCCAGTTGATTCAACCGTTCTTTTCTAGTTGGAACTAACAATGGGATTTACGTAGGACTTTATCATACAACCCACATTGTTTATTCTATAACCCTCATCACTGCTATTGGGTTAATGAAAGGAAATGCATGCATACCACATTGGGAGTACTCCTTACCACATGCCCCTTCATCAGTGCAAGAGGCTGTTGCTGATCCAGTGCTCTTTCTTCTGCCTTTGTCCTTAACCCCACCTCCCTGTTCTGGGCCCTGTCCAGTGTGCCTTTCATTTGTGTGGGTGTGTTTTTAATGCAATTCCAGGGTTGTGCTAATGCAGTTTAATGACAAAAAAAGTAAAACAATAAAAAATAGCTGTTCTGTTATAGCAAATGGGAGAGGGAGGGAGGGAGGAGGAGACACTGACACCACTGACTGTGCAATCCTGGAACTGTCACAGGATAATTTTCCACACCTGTGGACTATACCAGCAGAATTTGGGAGCTTATTGCCAGGTTTTCGACATCAATGGCAAGGCACAGGCTAACTACAACCTAGACAATGAGGAAACAGAAATAATAAAAGAGTTCTCATATCTAGAATCAAACATTGATCAGAGTGGGGACTGCAGTCAAGAAATCACAAAAAGACTAAGAATGAGGAGGGCAGCTATGAAAGAACAAGAAAAGATCCTAAAATATAAAAATATACAACTGAGCATGACAGTTAGAATCGTACAAGTCGTTGTATTACCTACTACCATGTATGGATGTGAGAGCTGGATAGTTGAGAAAGCAGATAGGAAGAAAATAAACTCATTTGAAATGTGGTGCTGGAGAAGTTTTCTGAGGATACCATGGACAGCCAAGAAGACAAACAAATGGATGATATAACAGATCAAACCAGAAATATCTCTGCAAGCCAAGATAACTAGACTAAGGCTGTTGTACTTTGGTCATATCATCCAAAGGTACAACTCACTGGAAAAAACAATAATGCTAGGAAAGGTGAAGAGAAGCAGAAAGAGAGTAGGTCTACATGCTAGATAGATGGACTCTATAAAAGAGGTCACTTGTATGAATTTGCAGGAACTAAGCAGAGCAGTGGAGGCCAGGGAATCTTGGAGAGGTCTCATCTAAATGGTCTCCATGGGTCAAGATTGACTCGAGGGAGGATAATAACAACAAGAAACCATACTCCCATAACAGAGTAGGTAACTGCAGTTATTTCTTTCCTTTAAAAATGCACCATGGCTGATATGGTTAATGAATCAATCTGTCACTAAATTCCTAACTTGACAACTTTTCTGTGAACATGTCTCCTCAAATTTTCATAGACATATGGAGAAGATGGGGTGGTCATGAAATACTGTGGGAAGAGGGAAGAAGCAACAACAATGTTTTCTATTCTTTTCTAGCAGGATAACTGTCCTGTGAGTGGAATCCAATTTACACATATGTAGATTCAACCCAGTGTAATTTTAAAAAGTATTTGTTGCAGTATAACAATGAAGTGTATGTAGATGGTCTGAGGAATAATTTTCTGGAATCACATGGATGAGAGGAATTCTGGTATCTTTTTCCTCCCAGTGTTTCTCCTTATGCTGTACAAATGCTCAAGTTTCTCTTGCAGTGAAAAAAAAAGAATTCAGGGTTGTTGTTCTCTGACAAGTGCAGTGAATCATATTCACCCTGAGTTAATACCGAGAGCTCAAAAACATATTGTCTGTTTAAGTAATGTGAAGACAGTCTAGCCTACAGGCTAAAGGACCGTGGAGTCTATCCCCTTACCTGAGCTTAGCTGATTTCCACTGTCTTTATTCTTCAGCCTAGGGGTAAATATGTTTTCAGAGGTACTATCCTTTGGAAAGGACATTAAACTGAGATCCATTCAGCCAGTCTTTGATGGCTATCTAGGCAGAAGTTAGGACTAGAGGCATTTTTCAAAGAGTGTGGGGAAAAATGATATCTTAGCCAACATTATCTTTCTCTGCCTTATACACAAATTAATAATATGGCTGTGCAAAACATTCCAAACAAAACATTTTTGGTGGGCTTTCATAAGGTGTGTGCAGGCTCATAACTCCTTTCTTTTGATCACCTTATTTGCAACTTGTTAACTGCCAATTTCCAGCTCTTTCCTCCTGGCCTCCTGCCTTGTTTCCTTCATCTGCTGCTGAGTACTTATTATTTTTGAGCAATTTGGTAATGCTGTCCAAGTGAATTATGGCACAGGAGGTCAGTTCACCCAAAAGTAACTTTCCCAAGTTCTATATAGGGCCCAAAGAATCAAAAATCCACCCAAAGAAACTGGACTTAGTAAATAATCAGTCCCTCACCACACAGTTCCATCCATGTTATTCCATATAAACAATGTTTAAGCTTTCTTATTTTCCTTGGCCAGTCAAGGAGAGTATTTGTAGAGCTCATGGTGAGTGGTGAATTGCAAACAGCTCTGATCCTGGGGTATTCAACAACACCTTGATAATTGTTCTGGTCCCAGGATTTATAAGTGGGATCCAAGTGTCATACACAACTTTTACTTTTAGTTGCCCATGGCAGCATCACCAAATAATAGTTGAACCACTGAGACAGTATTATGTGGCATTCTTCCAAAGCATTTCCCCCTAGTTCTTCTACAGGTGTCTTTATACAACTTTTTCATTGCCAACAGTGATGCTATTGTTGCCAGACACTTTCTTTTGAGCTTCTCATCTGTTTGCCTTGTGGTTTTTTTTTGGGGGGGGGGGGGGAACATGTGTGGACTCTCCTTCCTCCATTCCTACTGCAGAAGATAACCCGAAGGCTTGATGTTCTTCCAAGGCCTTACTCAAGGACTTAAAGGACTGAAGACATTTTAATTCTTTCCCCTAGTTATTTTCAAATGTCTCTATCTACCTATTTAATATTACAGAGTAAAGGTGGAGAGTGAAAACATTCATTCCTTCCAATTTAATATACACGTTAAATAATCAACTCATCAGCTTCACAAAGCTCTAAAAGTAAAGTGCAGGGCAGATTCAAGGTGGGGAAATTGTGTGTGTGTGTGTGTGTGTGTGTCTATAAATTAATGGTCTCTTCCCCTTCTGCTACTGATAATCGGTGAAAAAAAAAGTATTTCCCATAACTACATAGTTTCTGTGGGTGGGTGTGTTAATATTTATGATAGATATATGAAAAATGGGAATGAATTGAGTAATGTCATGTGAGATATTTCAAGGGCCATAACATAATCTTCTACACATGTTAGAAAGCTTTTCAAGTTCTACTGGCAATAAAAATACACCACAATTTGGGATTCTACCCTTCTATGAGTTGCCTGTTTTCTTCTTTTCTCTTATGTCCACCTTCTATCATCCACTTCCATCCACTGTGGTGGTGATGAATTTCGATTCACTGTGGTGATTATGAATTTCCCATGTCATGTATCAGAAAAGTGGGTGGTGTGAATGTTACCACCCATTTGAAAACACAGAGCTTTGTGAAATTACAGTTGGAGGAAAAAAAGTATTGAAGAGTTACATTGACTATTTGAACTGGGGAAGAGATTATTATATTCATAGCCATGTTATTGGCATGATGAGGTCACCACTACAGACACAGCCTCCTGTGAAGTCATATTCCATTTATATGAAATTAGCCCTATTATCTCAGTAGCAGAAAATCAGTAAGGACATTAAAAAAAAAAGTCACTCTATGAAACACCTTTTTCCTAAGGTAATTCATTTAACATCCTACTTCCATTGTATTTATTTCTGTTCTATTTTGTTCTATCCTAACCTGTTCTATGAATACTGTTTTACTCCCCATCTAAATGATATTTGACAAAATTGGAGCAAAAATTAGATGATACAATGAAGGTTTGTGGCATTCTTTCCAGTACCTGTCACAGGCTTCTTCCAACAGCAGATAATGAAAATTCAAAGTCAAACCATTTAACTTTAAGTAAATGGAAATGAATTTCTACAGGAGATATTTTCTTTCACTCAAGGAAAAGGACTCACAGTACACTGGCAGTTAATATAAAGATACAACATATAATTGTGATAAGGTTAAAATATGAAGTGTTATTACATCACAAATATCTCTGTGTGTGAAAGCACGCTTGTGTGTTTTTAATATGTATTTTTATCATGATAGGGGCTTTAACTCTTAAAAAAAAGAGTGATACATAGTTCATTGTAAGAAAATGGACATTATTATGAACACCTTGAGTTCATAATAATAATTTCAAAACATCTTGTCATAGTATGTCATAGCTGTGTAAAAATAAAGCCCAACACTAAAATTTAATGCCTGCATTCTGATCATGATCCCTATGTGTTATCTTCCGACACAATGCACACACAGGGGAAATATGGAGAATTTCCTATTTAGTTGTAAGGAAGTACCACTGTATTCATGCCAAGGGATGTGTGTGAATTTATCCCTTTTTTGTTTAATTGAAATTCTGTTACAGACAAAGAAATTCCAAGAGATTATCAGAACCTCTATGTTCCTAACTAATCTCCTGATAGAGAGGTTAGAGTTTTTAGATTAATATTTCCTACCATGTCAGGAAAAAAGTTGATCTCCACCCCATCATCTGTCACGGCTGTTAATGTTATAATCTAAAGGTGGACATCCTTCAAGATTGCAGGCTCTACATATTATCCTTTGTAATGCTCCAGATAACAAGTAAATAATACGATCTACTTTTTTAAAACTGGAATTCTTATATCCACCAACTGGAACCAAATACAAAATATTGGTGTGGTGAGGAATATGGTAGAAGTTAAGAAATAGAGTATAATGCTTGGCCCAGAATTCTGTTATCAGTACCAGAACTAAACTCTATAGCACTTTCATTGCACTCTGGGTGCTCTTTTTGAGATATAAAATTGGAGGCAAGAGAGCATTTTAATTGTTACCTTCATTAGACACCATCAGTGGTGAATATTTTGATTCTTCTTTAGGTTGTTCACATTTTTGTCAATTCAGTTTCATTTAGAAGAACATTATATCCCTACCCCTAATCTGAAATTCTCATTGGTCAAAATCTTGTATGGCACAGTATAGTATAACAGTTCTGCAGGCAAATCTAGACTGTGGAGCTTATCCCATGGCTTACTAAATCAATTTACTCTATCCATCTTAAAGCTTACTTCAGACAGCATCCTGGTAATATCAGAAGGTTCTTGCTGCTGAATTTGCCACCCGAATACATCCTGGGTCCATCCCCACTTCCAGGAATGCTTATCGTGGCTCTTTTCCAATCTGGGAGTTTTCTGGCTTAAAAAAATGCCTGTGCTCCTGGAAGTGGGGATGCACCCGGGATATATTTGGGTGGCAAATTCAGCAGCAAAAACCTTTTGATAACAGCAGAATGCCACCCGAATTAAGCTTTAAACCAGATAGAAGTAAATCAGATTAGTAAGCCATGGGATAAACTCCTACAACTGGCCATTCAACACCCCTCAGACTTACTGACCTGCTGCAGTTCTCCCTCCCATTGCCATTCTATGGCTAGTGGATAGCAAAGGTCAGAGAAGGGTCTGGCTCTGTTCCCATAGCCAAATGTGAAATTATTATATCATCCAATGAAGTCTGCCAAAATCTTCCAGAAGTTTCAGTAATCACTTTGTGTCTGGCTACAGGGACTTATCCAGATGCATCCCTGATTCCTCTCTGCTCTCCACCAGCCATGGAATAGTGTGTGTGTGCGCGCGCACACATTCATGTGTGTGCAGCAACTAAGTGATAACACTTTGGTTGTGTCAAGAGGCAAGAGAACAACAACTTCCACAATGACCGAGAGAGAGAGAGAGAGAGAGAGAGAGAGAGAGATGCAAGCTGGACATGCACCTACATATACCATCAACAGGATGCCAGCAATCAAATTCTAGTTAAACATTAAGCAGGCAGGGCAAACCACCACAAAAACATGATGGCTTGTCTCTCATTGTTCTACCCTTCAAAAGCCCCAGCCCTCCCAACCATGGTGAAAATGGTGAAAGGTCTGGAAACCTTGCCCTATGAGGAACGACTTAGGGAGCTGGGGGTGTTTAGCCTGGAGAAGAGAAGGTTAAGAGGTGATATGATAGCCCTGTTTAAATATTTGAAAGGATGTCATATTGAGGAGGGAGCAAGCTTGTTTTCTGCTGCTCCAGAGAACAGGACCTGGAACAATGGATGCAAGGTACAGGAAAAGAGATTCCACCTCAACATTAGGAAGAAGTTCCTGACAGTAAGGGCTGTTTGACAGTGGAACACACTCCCTCGGAGTGTAGTGGATTCTCCTTCCTTGGAGGTCTTTAAGCAGAGGCTGGATGCCCATCTGTTGGGGATGCTTTGATTTGGATTTCCTGCATGGCAGGGGTTGGACTGGATGGCCCTAGTAGTCTCTTCCAACTCTATGATTCTATGATTCTATGAAAATCTGCCACAGTTTGGGCAATTCTTAGAACCAGAAATGATGTGACATCATATCTGGTTTCACCAGGAGTGGATACATGATCAGCAAGGCAGTCATGGGGAATGAGAATAGTCTCCACACCTCTTCAGTTCCACAGTCCTGCACTAATGCTATTGGGCTTGCTATGTGTTTTGGACAGTAGACCCTAACGATTTGCCTATTCCATGGATTAGCCTGTCATAGACCTCGGAATGTTGGGAAATTGAGCTGAAGGAGAAAAGAAAGAATTGACAATTTATTTGATGGTTTAGCTGGAGTCATGAGTTGAAGATTTGATATTTTGGAGAGTTCAGAGAGAGTGTGGAACTGAAACAAAAACTGTAGCACTGTCAGAAAATTGTTAGCTACCTCAGTTCTTTAAAATATATGAATATACAAGTCATGACGTTTACATTTATGATTCTTTGCATCAAAACTGCAATGGAATTCAGAGGATTGAAAAGAATGTAATTCCTCTTATTGATATGAGTAATTGCTAGTCCCAGTTACAAATCTGATGGAAAATATATTTATACCTGTTTTGATTATTCAGGATGGTATAACTTCTCCAAAACTAGGCAAACAGATTAATAATGTGTCATGACTAGAAAACCACTGGGTGACCCTGGGCAAGTCACGTTCACTCAGCCTAAGAGGAAGGCTAAGGCAAACCTCCCTCTGAACAAATCTTGCCAAGGTAAAACAAACAAACAAACAAAACCCAACATAGGTTTGTCCTATGGTTGTCATAAATTGGAATGCATGTAACAAGACACAGAACAACAATAACAAGGGATTATGAAATGCGTGACAGACACCTAGGGAGGGAGGTCTTGTCCAGCACTGGTTTCAACCCCACCAGCTGTTACCTTGCCAAGTCCAACAGATTTTACACAAGAGAACAAGGTCCTTGATAGACAAAAGCTACCACCTCTGCTGAACAGAGATGGAACATTTAATCCGATGGCTAAGAATGCATGCTGTTGTGATGCTGTGATCCATATACAGTCGGCCCTTCTTATACACTGATTTTTTTATACACGGATTCAAGCATACACAGTTTGAAAATGTTCAAAAAAAGTACAAATTTCAAATATCAAATATTGATTTTCCATTTTTTATAAGGGACACCATTTTGCTATGTCATTATATTTAATGGGACTTGAGCATACACGGATTTTGTTATACATGGGGGGTCTTGGAACCAAACTCCAGCGTATAACAGGGGTCCACTGTAGTGACAAAATCACATGTTGCCATGATAAACTTTGGACACATCATGAGATAACGTGACCCGCTGGAAAAGACACTAATGCTGGGGAAAGTAGAAGACAATAGTAATGGAGAAAGACAGCAATGTATTCAAGACTTTTACTCCAAGACATCATGGACTTTCCTAACATATTCCTGGGTTAGGAAACCAGGAGGGCTTTTGATCTGGAGAGCATTTTATCATCATAACTGAAGGGTTTTTTGGAGCCATGAAATGTGGAAATCAGTCTTTTTTTTTTAGTTGTAAATGCCAAAATACATTTGCAAGCTAAAAAGAAAAGGAAAGAGAAATCTGGGGTTCAACTGATTCCATTTTCTGACTGACAGGGCCCTAGTCCCTAACCTGTCAGACAAGTAGGGCCTTCCTGTATGGCAAACATAAAGTACTGCTTCTGTCACATGATTGGTAGGCAAAAAGGAGTGTGATGTTACTGAACTATGGCCAGCAAGCTGATCACTAAAAATATACAAGTCGCAAGTTGAGATAAGTCAATGCACCATTTATTTCAGAGTCAAATCCAAGCTGAGTCACTGAAGCAACTTGAGTTCTACTTGAGTCCAAGTCAATCAACTTGAGTCTACATCACTGGAGAAAGACCACATTACACTTGGATTTAGTTAATCAAGGAAGCCAAGGGCTTGAGTTTGTAAGACCTAGGTAGGGTGGATGATGCTTGGGGTGTCCGTGATGCATACAATTGCTATAGGTCAAAGCTGAATTGATGGAATATAACAATCTATATTGTTAATAATAATACAGTATGATATAAAATCAGATGGGAGGCAGCGTGACATAGTGGTTTAAGTGTTTGACAATGATTCTTGAGACTAGGATTCGAATCCTGGTTTAGGCATATAACCCTATTAGGTGAACTTGGGCAAGCCACATTCTCTCAGCCTCAGATTTCTTGACAAATCTTGCCAAGAAAAATCCCCATATGTCTTGGTCACCCTGAATTGGAAACAATATGAAGACACACAACAATGAAGTTACATAGTAATTTACTTTATCTGGAATGAATATCAAGCGTATCAGGTAGTTCCAGGTAGACTATTTCAGTCTAGTTGGAAGTACCTGCTAAGTTTGTACTATTTTTCATCATACATCTTTATCATATGAATGGGATATAAAGAACATATTATATGGATTTTCATCTACAGTACTTAATATAAGTTACCAGTTTCCTTCCAGGAACAGTACTGAGGTCCAGTTGTAATCTATAATGCCAAAGTGTCCTTGATACTTCAAAGGATGTCTCGTATAGTATTTGGTTGCTGTAATTCAAAAAGAATTTTAATGATGATTTTAATTACTACCCATGGCTTCAGTTACTGGGCTTTGCCTGTGATCCACCTCAAAAATGATCTCACATGCAGTTTTGGATGAATAAATAAATAAATAAATAAATATAGCAGTTCCATGAGAATAATACCATAATACAATACATATTTAATTCCATCATGGGTCCCTATATTCATCTCTATATTCATACCATTCTTGTACTGCACCATTAGGGGAAGGCAGGGCACTGTTATGGTCTTTAATTATTTCTCCAGCCATTTATTGACCTGCTCTCTAAAGGCCATACATATATTTCTTGAGCTGCATATAAAATTTGTTGATATCTGCGGGGAAGCTATGGGAAATGGGAAGATAGAATAAAAAACCTACCACTTAAAATATGTCAATTATGGAGAAAATAAAGTTGCTTAAACTATCTGTGAATGTCTTTGTCTAATATTATTCATTAAACATGGAGTCTGAGTAATATTCTGGTTAGAGTAGACTCAGCTATTCCATATTTTCTTCTGTGAAGACTTTACATTTAACACTCAAACAATTGATGTCCCTGTGGTATAAACAGGATAGATAATGAATATAAGTGGGATAGAAAATTAATCCTACTTGTGAGGGAAGAGACAGTCATAATTCACTTAGGCTTCTCAGCTCTTACGTTATGATGTCTTCAGTTAACTCATGGGATCCATTCTACATCCCACAGATGCTCATTATGAATTCTTTTTATGTGCAACATGTGGGGACTAACTAGTTTCATATCTCTTGGTATTAGCTGCAGTCTAAAGCATTTTGTATTAAAGTAGAATGCAAACACAGATGCTATTTAATACAAAGGATTTAAATGCAGACGCCTCTTTAACATTGAATTTATGTATCTTCATTTGGCGGAGAACAAAAATGCTAAAGTTAAAATCAAAGAGAAGGATAATATTAATTCTTCGTTACACAGCTACATGAGAAAGAATGTTTGGTGCAACCTGTCCTATGGCAACCATCAAGACAATGCCTGCTAGTGTATCACAGTGGGATAAAAACCTATATACCCATTAGAAATCCCTGGCTAGCCCTCTTGGAGATCTTTCTGAATGCTACTTTTACAAAGCCAGTTTTATGTTAAGCATGAGCCTATTCTGTGAAAAATGTTTTTATCAGACTTATCAGAGAGTCTCTGTGCTAAGGTTCTCAAAAGCAAACATCCTAGCCTTTAAAGTTTTAAGCAGATAAAACATTGCTTGAGGGAAGCACCAGTTTTTCTGTTCCTCCCCCATCATAGGAGATTGCTTAGGTTTGAGTTAAATGAGGCAGACTCAACATGCTCTATGAACTGTAGGCTTTTCTGTGTTCATAGGATCAAACACTGCAGTATTTATTCAGAAGCAGACATGCATAAGACACAAACTCTGACGATTGCAAAGTCAGCAGTTCAAGACATAAGTGCCGCGTGATGGAGTGAGCTCCCATCACTAGTCCCAGCTTCTGCCAACCTGGCGGTTGCAAAGCATATAAAAGCACAAGAAGAAAAACAGGTACCACCTTGGTGGGAAGGTAACAGTGCCCCATGCAGTCATGCTGGCCACATGACCATGGGATCATCTTTGACAAAGCTGGCTTCCTTGGCTTAGTAATGCAGATGAGCACTGCCCCCTACGCTCAGACACGACTAGACAATCTTGTCATGGGAAACCCTCTACTTTTACCTTTAGACATGCGATAAGAGACATAATACAGTTGGTCCTTCTTATACACAGATTTTTTTAATACACTGATTCAAGTATCCATGGTTTGAAAATGTTCCAAAAAAGTATAAATTTCAAATATCAAACCCTGATTTTCCATTTTTTAAATAAGGGACACCATTTTGCTATGTCATTATATTTAATGGGGCTTGAGCATCCACAGATTTTGTTATCCATAGGAGATCTTGGAACCAAACCCCAGCGTATAACAAGGGTCCAGTGTAATACATGCATAAGAGCCAGTGTTGCTTCAGTGTTGAAATGGGAGACAAGGGTTTGAATCCCTGCTCAGCCATGGAAACCCAGTGGGTGACTTTGGGCAAGTCACACTCTCAACCTCAAAGGAAGGCAAAGGCTACCAACCCCCCTTCTGAACCAATCTTGCCAAGAAAACCCTGTGATATGGTCACCATAATTAGGAAATGACTTAAGAGCACACAACAACAACAACAACAACATGCAAGGTCTTACATAGTAGCAATAGGAATAGCATGTATATTTTTATACTGCATATCAGTGAACTCAGCATTATCTAAATGGTTTACATTCTGTAAGCTAATTGCGCCCAACAAGCAGGATACTCATTTTACTGACCTATGAAAGCATGGAAGGCTGAGTTAACCTTGGAGTCTCTGGGATTAAACTCACAACATTGTGCCTGCAGTACCATGATTTTACCATTGCACCACCAGAGCTACCTAAAGGTAATCAGCTTCACCTTCAGATTTCAGGCAATTACCAGGTACTATTTTATTTCAACACACATGAAGCACCCCCCCTGTCAACAACTGAAACTTTGGTTCCTGCTCATACAGTCATAGTTGGTAAAGACCACAAGGGTCCAGTCCAACTCTTTACCATGCAAGAATACACACTCAAAACATTCCTGACAGATGGACATGCAGCCTCTGTTTAAAACTTTTCAAAGAAGGAGGGAGACTCCACCACACTCTGAGACAACACAGTCCACTGTCAAACATCTCTTACCATCAGGAATTTTTTTCCTAAGGTTTAAGTGGAATCTCCTTTTCTGTAGTTTGAATCTGTTGCTCTGTGTTCTAGTCTCTGGAGCACCAGAAAACAAGCTTGCTCCAGCCTCAATATGATATCATGTTTATACCAATCAGTGTAACATGTTGGATCATAGGTTTTCCTACAAAAATAGATCCAGGGAGACAGATTTTAATGTACACATGCAGAATTTTCTTTGGAAAACCCAAAGAAAACCCAAAGCAATCAGCCAATGTTAATTTGGATGAGTCTGCTATTTAAAAATGTCTACAATAACAACTGGGGACCTTTTTCTACAAATGCACATACAATTTTGTTTTGGAGACATTTTAACTATCCCAAGAAACATCTGAATGTAGCTTGGAACAATAAAATATACCAACCACTTATGTTTCTTGAAGACTGAAAGGATGTGAGGCACAGAAAGGTGTTTTGGGTGGCACAAACAAGGAGAGAAAGCAAACTGAACTTAAAACAAGTGTGACCAAAATGATGATTATCTGGAATGGAAGCCTGAGAAAAATATAGCCAATGAGAATGGGAAAGAAATAAAATATTAAAAGGGACTGAGGGTAGGTTGTGAAGCTTTTCTAATGTAAAGGTTCCAGATCCAAAATCTTCTTGTGCATTCTTCTACACACACATCCCCCTTCCATTATGATTATATCAGAAACCAGATAAGAAGCAGCACATTTTTTCGCTTTGCTTTTCCACTGCTGTTAGAATGGCAATTCTACCTTATCCATTAAGAACTGAGGGATAAGTCATTCTAAATGTGGGTCTATGTGTTAAACAAAACCATTACATATATCCCAATGGGTTTTCTAAGAAGCTTCTTTATAGCACTGTGACTGGAAGCAGCTATCCAGGATTTTAATCAGGAGAAGCGCTATCTCAGTTCTACCTGGTGATGACAGTAGTTGGGACTTTCTACATGCAAAAGCATATGTTCTCCCTCTGACCTCTGGCCCGTCTGACTGTAGCCCATCAGATGCCTTGAGGTTGTTTCTGACTTGGGGCAATCTATTACAGGGTTTTCTTGGCAATATTTGTTCAGAGGGTTTGCCTTTGCCTTCCTCTCAGCCTGAGAGAATGTGACTTGCCTGAGGTCGTCCAGGTTTCCATGGCTGAACAGAGATTTGAACCCTGATCTTCACAGTCGCTCAAACCACAACATCACTAGAAGCTCCTACTTCAGACAGTCTAAGGAATGAAATGCCTGTATTAACAAAGACATGTAAGTACCAAAAGTTTCAAATCATAAACCTATGATTTCTAAGTACATAGAGATAATTAGCGGCCACAAGCGCTTTGTGAGAAAAGCACTTTGTGAAAAAAATTCAAACTGCTTGACTGCTATTTTTTGGCTGCTTGGGGGAAGGTTGGTCATGGAGATAAAATGATGACATTCTTCCAATAAATACCAATTCTGCTCTCCCAGGTGACTGTCTTCTTCTGTTCCTGAATTTCTACTATTATGGAGAGTGAGCCACTGGAAATTCTTCACACCTAGAATTCTTCTCTTAACTTTTGCGGTGTTCACATTCCTTGGTTACTTTGTCTGCCCCTTTTCCCTTTTCCCTCTTTGAATGCCTGAGCTGTATTTCTAAAAGCTCAGCTGAAGTTTTAAGTTACTGCAATGCCAGAAGTGTGCTGGGATGAAATAAAACTCACAAGGGATAGAATTTTTATGGGGGAGTGGGAGAAGCAGTGCCTTCATTTTGGCCTCCCTTAGGTACACCCCTGGCTGGGTCATATGGGCTCTTTGAATGCACATGTTCAAACCAAGAAAAGAAATTTGGCAGGGAATGAACATGTGGATAAGCTTACTTCGGGAAAGTCCTGCTTCTCAATCCCTGAGCATACCCTGAGGACTACATGGCTTTGTCCTCATTGAATTAAAATATTCACCATGTGCCATCACAGAGATTGGGGGAGATTGGAAGGGGGTTAAATAACAGAGGGAAGGAGTGGTGAGGAGGAGAGGAGCTGGCCTGCGTAAATGTCTCTCCTATACCATTTGAATTGAGAAGAACCACATCTTGGCTAAATGCAGACTTGGGACTGCTGTGTATCTTCAAGTTATTTCTGGCATATGGTGAAGCCTAAGATGAACCTATTATGGGATTTTCTTGACAGGATTTGTTCAGAGATTTGCCATTGCCAATGCCTTCTCTTGAGGCTGAGAGCACATGACTTGGCCAAGATCACCCAGTGGGTTTCGTGGCCAAGTGCAAATTTGAACCCTGTTCTCCAGAGTCCACTACACCACACTGGCTCACAGGCATGAAATTAACACCATCTTAATTGTTTTTCCCTCACTGATGATTTTTAACATTTTGGCCTGATAAAGAAGCCAGTGGAGCTTTGAAAGCATGTAACATGTATAATGTGCATTTTGGTTACCCCCCCCCCCCGCCCCCATAAAGGTATCATTGTCTTGTGGATGATGGATGTTATTGTACTTCACTCCATGGCCAACATGGTTGAGGAAGAAGCCGGTGGAGCTTTGAAAGCTTGCAACGTGTATAATATGCCTTTCAGTTGTCCCCATAAAGGTATCCCTGTTTTGTGGATTTTGGATGTTATTGTACTTCACTCTATCTGAGGAAGGTGCCAGTGGAGCTTTGAAAGCTTGCAACATGTATTATGTTGGTTGGTCCCATGAAGCTATCACTGCCTTGTGTCTTGAATCCCATTTGTGGGAGAAAAGTGGGATATAAATCTTTGAAATAAATAGATAGATAAATAAATAAATAAATAGATGGATTTTGGCCTCTGCTCCATGGCCAACCTGGCTCCCCCTGGAGATGGAGGGTGGTGCAGAGGTTAAATGCCAAGCCTGCAGCCAGAAGGGTGTGAGTTTGACCCCAAGG
Organism: Sceloporus undulatus; assembly: GCF_019175285.1. Taxonomy (NCBI): domain Eukaryota; kingdom Metazoa; phylum Chordata; class Lepidosauria; order Squamata; family Phrynosomatidae; genus Sceloporus; species Sceloporus undulatus. The sequence goes on from NC_056522.1 coordinate 333,033,301, forward strand.
AGGGCTCCAAGGTTGACTCAGCCCTTCCATCCTTTCAGAGGTCAGTGAAATGAGTACCCAGCTTGTTGGGGGGCAATAAGCTTACAGGCTGTAAACTGCTAAAGGCAGTGCTTCTCAACCTTGGATCCCCCAAGCATTTTAGATTTCAGCTCCCTGAATCCCTAATCATTTGGGCAAGCTGGCTGGGAGCTGAAGTCCAAAACATTAAGAGACCCAAAGGTGGAGAACCACTGGCTTTGAGAGTGCTGGGTTCACTGATAAGCGGTATAGAACTGTACTTGCTCTGGCTATTGGTGAGGACTAGAGATTGCAATACCTCCGGGGGACGCTAGGGGAGCCTTGCCTCTTCTTGGGTTGCGCTGAGCCGCGCTTCCCTCGCCGTCCATCGGTCAGTCCCTCCCTCCCTCCCTCCCTCCTTCCTTCCTTCCCTCCCTCTCTCCTTCCCTCCCTCTGTCTGCCGGGGCCAACGGGGCTTCTGGGGAAGAGGAGGGGGCTTCCCTGCCACAGGCCACCCCCTCTCCCCTCCCCTCCCCTCCCCTCGCTTCTCACTCCAGCCCTTTCCAGGGAGTTTGCGAAGGGGCGGCCAGGGAGGTTTTTCAGGAGGGGAAGAGTCATTTGAGTCCTTCCAGCCCCGACGGAGGGGAAGCGCCCTGAACTTCTTCCCCAAAGTCCAGAAAGCGCGGGCTCGTCGGCGTGGGAAGGAGAGGGAGGGACCCTGGCTGGGGAAGCTCCCGCTTCAAGAGGGGGCAGAGCCAAAGGGAAGGGCCTCCTCCGCTGCAGCGGTGAGCCAGGCTCCGTCGGAGGACCCCCTCGAGGCTGGCGGGCCCCGAGCGGGAGGGAGGGCAGCGCTGAGGGGTCGGGGCTGAGGGGGAGACCCCGACACACAGACACACTGGAGAGAGAGAGGGAGGGAGAGAACACACACACAGACACACAAACACACACAAACACAGAGAGATAAAGACACACACAGAGTGAGCGAGCGAGGGAAGGAAGGAGGGAGAAACACAGAATGAGAGAAACAAACAGAGAGATAAAGACACACTTCCTGAGTGAGTGAGAAAGAGACAAACACGGAAACACAGAGAATAAGACACACACACACACACACGGAGAGTAAACATAAGAATCCTATAACATCGACACAATAGATACTTTTCTTGGGCCAACCAATAAATTGAATGTTATAGAATTTGCTGTATGGTGAACACTATCCCTGGATGTTTTTTAGAGAGAGAGAAACACGCAGATAGAAACACACGCAGAGACACAGAGATAGACACACACACACACAGAGAGAGAGATACAGAGCGAGCGACAGCCACAGAGGGAGTCCCTGCCTTGCAAGGTGGAGGCGGGAGAGCAGCCGTGGCTCCCCGCAGCGGAGGGCCGAGAGGGGCTCCCCTCCTGGAAGCGCTGGCCCCTTGGCCCCTCGTCCGCCCCAAAGCCCAGAGCAAGCTAGAGAGAGAAGGAAGGGGGCCAGGAGGAGAGCGAGTTCCCAAGAACTTGGGCTGCCCCACACCTCCTCCTCCGCCTCCTCTCATTCCCCGCTGGCCTCTCTCTCTCTCTCTCTCTCTCTCTCGGGAGCCGGTCCCTTTCCCTCCCCTTTGGCTTCTTGGACCCACCGAGAGGTGGTCAGCTGGGCCCCCTCCCCTCCCCTCTTTCAAGAGAGAGAGAGAGATCCTCCCGGGAAGAGTGTGCGCGCCTTCGGGGGCGGAGTAGGAGGGGAGAGAGAGGGAGGGAGGGAGGAGGAGGAGGAGGGAGAGGGGCCCGAGGAGGCCCCATTTGCTGCCCATCCTTCCCAGCGCGGCGCTAAAGTCTCTGCGCCCCCTCCTTCTCTCCCTCTCTCCCCCTCCCTTCTCCGTTCGGAGTCTTGGTCGAGCCTCTCACTCCGTTCCTGGGGCTGAAGAGAGAGAAAGAGAAAGAAGAGAGGGAGAGAGAGAGAGAGAGAGAGAGAGAGAGGAGACGGAGAGTCCCCGTCTTCCTTCTCTCCTTCCAGCCGCGCACTCCTCCTCCTCCTCCTCCTCCTTCTTCTCCTTCTCCTTGCGGCTCTCCCCTTCCTTCCCCTGGCCAACCCCGGCCCCCTCTTCTGCCTCTCCTCCGGCCCCTTCCCTCCGGAGCCGGGGTCCATCCACGCGTGGGGCCTCCCTCGCCTGCCGCTCCCGTCTCCGCCGCTCCCTGATGGGCTGGACGGGGGCTCGGCTCGGGGGCTTCTGCAGCCGCTGCCGCCGCCAACGCCGCCTCCTCCGCCTCCGCAGCCCCGGGGCCTCTCCTCCGCCGACCCTCGCCCGGTGCTGAGGAGCCGCGGGGATGATCCGGATCTTCCCGGATTTCAGCGTCCAGGTGACCGCGGCTGCGGCCGGAGGGGCCGCCGGGCCAGTGCCAGCCGGGCCGGGCATGGGCAGAGCCAACGCCAACGCCAACGCCGCCAACGGGAACCCGCAAAACGTCCAAGGCATCACTTCCTACCAACAACGGTGAGTAGTAGCCCGCAACCTCCCAAGTGCCTCCCTCTCTGCCTCTGAGGGCAGGAAGCCCCTGGCCCGCTTGGGTCTCGATCCTCTGCTTGCCTTCACCCTTCCTCGCACTTGGAGGTTTTGGGTTGGAGGGGAAGGCAAACAAGTAAAACCACTGATTGATTGATTCAGCTGGATAGAGAGGTCTCCCCGCTTTGGCTGGAGCAGAAGCCAACGGGGGAAACAGCTGAAGGCAGTAAAGTTTGGGATCCCGGCGGCGCTTAAGCCTTCTTGCCCCAGCGCCTTGGGCTTCCTCCGTGGCAATGCTGCCCCAGAGGTCTCCTGGATCGCGCCACGGTCACTGACCCCTTCTTTCACTTGGCGGGTCCTCTCCCCCCCCCCCCCCCCCGGTTTTGCCTTTGCCCGTTTTTATTACCAGGGAAGGAGCCTGTCACCTGTTACTAGAAGGAAGGAAGGAGGAAGGGAGGGAAGGAGGGGGGATCCAGCAGGAAGCCCTAAGTGGGCTCAGCCCTGGGCGGCATTCCTGGGATCCCCATTCTGATGCTAATTCCCCCAGCCAGCTTCCCAGACAGACAGATAGACAGACAGATAGACAGCTCCTTTAGGAAGGAAACCTCTCCGCCTTGGATGAAGCAAGAAGTCAATGCGAAGTTGAAAGAAGAGAGACCTTCCGCATCTTGTCGCATTCCCTTTCTCCTCCCCTCCAGTCCCTAAATCCCTAGCATTGTGCCAACAGGGTCTATACTTCCCTTCCTTTTCTAAGATTCTTTAAAACCAACACCCCCAAAACATAAAGAAAGCTCTTTCTTTGTTGTTCACAAAATCATTGGTAATGAAGAAAAAGTAGGAGAGATTCTAGACTGAGCTCTGCCAAATTTTGTTTCCCAAGAGGCTCTAAATATCCTGACTCTTGATCGCTTTAAGTCATATCTCGGATGAGGAAAATCCGAAAGAGAAGAATCAGTACTTGAAACTTCAAGGACAAACTTCACCGGTTTGGCCATGATCCCCTGGTTCCTGCTTTGTCCCTCAGGTTCAGTCCAGTTCGCTGTTAGGGACAAGTTTTGTAAAAATAACTTTGCTTTTCTTGAACTTTGCTGATGGTATTTAGCAGTTTTTGTTTCTTGCCAATGTGGGTTAGACGCTGAGATGTCTGAAATCCTCTCAAAGGATGCTAGAAGAGCGTTTTGAGATTCAAGATCAGGTCATTTTTCTTCATGGAAACAAGAATTCTTTCTATAAAAAAAGGAAGGGGGGCTGGTATAAAAAGGGATGGCGGGGGGGGGGGGGGGGGGGTTGGCATATTGCTTGCCTTCCTTGATAGCCAGATGATTTTTTTTGTCACTCACAGAAGCCCAACATTGCAAGGGATGTTTCCTGAAAGGACAGGGTAAGAGCCCAAAGAGTTTTAATCTGGGAAAGGAGAAGTCAAGGGTCAGAATGGACAGATTAGCTTTTACAGAAATCAGCCCTGTCTCTGAAAAGATGTCCATAGAGAGATCTTGTAGCACCTTAGAGACTAAACTAAAAGAAAGAAATTGGCAGGATTTGCTTTCCTAGACTGAAGTCTACTTGAAAATATGTGTTCCAGGGAAAAGAATGCGTGGACCATTACCTCCTCAGAAATTAGTACTGCATTTAATATTGCATTAGATATTAACAAATATTCAAAAATTACCAACAGATTGGCAAAGTATCATACAAATGCTGTCCCTGGTAAGTTGTAGGAACTGGTTTCATTTCATTCAGTGCTTCTATGTAAATATACAGAGAGATGGGGGTACAGCTCTTAGTACAAGATCGGGTCATTTTTCTTCATGGAAAGAGGAATTCTTTCTATAAAATAAAGAAAGTGTGGCTGTGATAGAAAGGACAGGGGAAAAAAACTTGGTTAGTAGTAGTGCCATCTTTTGTCTCCACATTTGTAGCCCTTTCCTTTCATCCACAATAATGGTGAGTAAAAACCTTCCCACTCTTAGACCTTCATGCAGACCCAAAGCCCAAGGGTGCTCTCCAAATGCATCCAGAGGGGGTCTTCCTGCTGATGAGGTTCTGCCCCTGGTTCCAAGGGACTCAGCGGGGCATGGCTGGTCTTCCACACTCCCGGCCAAAAGTAGGTGACACCTGTTAACTTTGGAGGAGGAGGAGGAGGAGGGGAGGGAGGGGGCTGAAGAGAGGGGGCCTTGGTTGAAACCCGTTTTTAGTCAGGGATGAAAACATGACTTGTGTGTGTGTCCCTTTAAAACCCTTAGTAGCTGCTTGTGAGTGCATTGACCAATTTTGAATGCTGGCAAGATGCAAGTGTCTTGAAAGCGATGGGACCTAAATCAGGAGAGAGAAGAGAGGCTGCTGCAGAGATCCTGGGGTGGCCTTCCTTCTGAGGGATCGCTGCCTTTTATGGCAGAGACCATCTATTTTGGGGGGTCACTGGCTGCGCCCTGGAGCCCAACTTTCTGGCACTTCGAAAACTTTTCTCTCTCCATGCGATCCACTTATAACCCACGGAGCTTTGGGGTTGCCTCCCTGTGTTCACTTTCTCCAAACTGGGCTGGATCACTTTCCAGGTTTGAGAGGCAGATTTCAATGCTCTTGTTTGGGAATCTTTAAAGAAACTTTTCCCCCCTCTCTATCTCCGGGTATAAAAGGCCAAAGTTTCACACAGGTCTAAGAGAGCGAGCGCGAGAGGTCAGGGTTTGAGCCCTGGAGATCTGGAGAAAAGGGTTCAAATCCCGGCCGGGTCCTGGAAACTCACGGGGGGGGGACCTTGGGCGAGTCACACTCTCTCAGCCTCAGAGGATGGCAAGGGCGGCAAAGCTCTTCTGAAGAAATGGGAAAACCCCAGGATAGGGTTGCCATGAGTCGGAAACGACTGGAAGGCACCCAGCAAGAACAGCAATAGAGCCGACAGGGGAAAGGCGCCTCTGAGAAGGGGCCTGCTTCGTTGTTTTTCTTTAACACACACACAGAGCACATGTCCACTGGCATCCTCCTTTCTTCCCTACATTTCTTGGATGCACTACACGGAAGCCCAATGTAGGGAGATCTCGTGACCCCTCTGAAGGTAACTGAGAGGAAGAGGTTGGCGGCACTTCAGTCCACTTCCTCAGATGCCTGTGGAAAGTGAACTTTCCCAGCCAGGGTCAGGGGAGTCCTTCTGCCAGGAGAAATACGGTAAACCCTGCCTGGCCACGGCTGCCTTACAGCCGCGGGCTCTTTCCCCTGGCAGCCAGGCGTCCGCTCCCTCCCTCCCTCCCTCCGTGGCCCCCGGGCGCAGTCGGACGAGGCCTGTGCAGCGGCAACACAACTGGGGGGGGGGTCGCTGAAGGCGGGCGCCCCTTCTTCCACACAACAACCAGGGGGACACAAAGGCACGGACGGAGGGGGGCTCCCTTGGCCCCTTCACACACAACACTGAGGACTGTTGTCCGTGTGTGTGGGCAAAGTGGTAGCGCTAGTGGGTCTTTTTGATGTTGTGTGTGTGCGTGTGTGTCAACGTGTGAGGAAAAGTTGGCAGCGGAACGGGCCTATAGACACACATCAAAAAGGCGACATTTTTTCCTCACACGTGTGCACAAACACACAACCCCATCAAAAAGATGCCACCTTTCCCTCACAAAACATACACTGTGAAAAATACGCCTCTCTTTCCTCACACGTGTACACAAAACACACACAGTGTGGAAAACACACCACTTTCCCCTCACATTGGAACACAAGAGACACACGACACCCATCGAAAACAGGCCACCATTCCCTCCCAGGCGGGCTGTGTTCTGCCACACAAGTCATTCTCGTCGGAACGGGCTTCCATCCGAAAACGCGTGTCTTGTCTGCGGCTTCCTCCTCCTTCCCTCTCTCTCGCTCCAGAGAGGAGTCTGCCAAACTGCAACTCCGAGTGGCGTTGTTGCGCCGGCAGCGGAGCTTCCCGCCTGGTCCCTCTTTTTTACACACACACACAGCCACACAAGCGGCCGGAGCCGAGGAAAGCGGCTAGAGGAAAATGCCTGCTAGGAAAGACTTTCCCCGCGCCTTGACTTTTCTGGCTCGGCTTGGCGCTTGAGCCAACCTCTGGCTGGTGTGTTGTGTGTCTGTTGTGTGCGTGAGTGTGTTGTGGGCCCCTGTCTGGCACACCTGCCCGGCGATGCCAAGGGGCCCGGGTGCCCTCCGGGGCTGCCGGCTGGCTTCCTCCCTCCTCATCCCCGGCCGGCCTTCCATCCCTCCCGCGCCTGGGATGTCTTCTTCGGCAGCGGCGGCGGCGGAGCCTAGGCTCCCTTCTCGGCCCCGCGGCTTCTGGACCCCGGCTTTGGCCGCTGCAGCACCACCAGCACCAGCCGCCGCCGCCGCGGAGCAGCCAAGCAACCTGCGCCAGGATCGCTGCGCCGGGAAGCCGGAGCCCGCCATGGACTTTGCCTCCGCCGGCCTCCCCGAGCAGCAGCAGCAGCGGGGCAGCCATTGCTCCGTCCGCCTCTAGACACACACAAAACCCACAGACACCAGGAGCCGGGGGGGAGGGGGAGGGAAAGAGAGAGTGCATGAGAGAGGGAGAGAGAGAGGGAAGGGGGGAAGAAGAAAGAGAGAGAGAGAGAGAGAAGAGAAAGCCCAGGAAGATGGCGCCCACCAAGCCGAGCTTTCAGCAGGATCCTTCCAGGCGAGAACGGTAACCCTTTTTTCTCTGCATTGAACCGGCGGCTGAGTCTCTGCATGCCTGGCTGTGCCCACCGGGATGGCTTGCCTCCCTTCCCAGGGAAAGAGGGAGGGAGGGAGGGATGGGGTGGCCGAGGAGGAGGAGGAGGAGGAGGAAGGAGGGGGAAAGGCAGACGGCGGCCGAGACCGAGACCGCAAAGACCCGCGGGGGCTGGGGAGTTTGCCTGGCTGCCTATTTGTTTGCTGCCTGGGCCAGGCTGAGGGGCTCCGAGGAAGAGCACAGCCGCAGCCAAGCCACCCTTCTCCTCCCCCCCCCCCCCCCCCCCCCGGGGGGGTCGGGGTTTGGCTCCTGGCAGGAAAGGGGCGGGAGGAGGAGGAGGAATTCCCGGGAGGCAACTTTTGGGCGACGGGGGCTGGAATAGACTTGGCTGGCTGCAGCTGGCCTTGGAGGGGCTGGCCCTGGGTGCGAGGAGCCTTGGCCCAGGCCCCAGCCCCAGGATTGCCTGTTGGAAGGGCCGGCTAGGCCACAAACCCACCAGCTGGCCGGCGGCAAGTTTCCTTGGGAGTCCCCGCTTCTTCCTCCACCCGAGATTTGAGCTGGGAGTTCCTGCAGAACTTCTTTGTCGCACATGAGGAGAAAGAGAGAGAGGGAGGGAGGGAGACATATGCTTTGGGAGGGCTGTGTGTGTGTGTTAGGAACCGCCAGAAGAGTTGGTGGTGTGGCAGTGGAGAGGCTGGCTCTGGGTCCTCCAGTCTCCTTGGCTGGCCTTATTGCCTCTCCCCCTCACCCCTCCTCTATAGCTGCATCCACACTGGAGAAATCACCCGGTTTGGCACCGCGTTAACTCTTTGTCTGGCTCAAGGCTATGGAATTCTGGGAGCTGGAGTTTGTTGTGGGGTCCGACTCCACAACAAACTCCAACTCCTAGAATTCCAGAGTTAAAGCAGTGCCAAACCGGGTGATTTCTCCACTGAAAGTAAAGGGACACATGTGGGGGGGAAATCTCTGGAAATGCCCTGGGAAACAGTGGGAGAATCCCTGAAGGGCAGCCCGAGGTGTAGCTGTCGCCCTTCTGCTGGAAAGGTTCCTCCAGGGCTCCCCAAAGCTGGAAAGCCTGTGTGTGAAGAAGACTCTCTGGGTCATTAAAAACTAGCCTTCCTCGAAAGGGAGTTAAGGGACAGAGCTTGGTGCAAATCCAAGGCATGAAGGCACAAGTTCTGCAGAAGGAAAAGTTCTTCAGGGGGAGCAGACACAGAGGATGGGGTTTCGAAAAGGAAGCCATAAAGAAATGGGGGTGCAAACAAGGAGTTTGCCTTGAGAGGCTTGAGTACCTGGAGCTGAATAGCTTATGGGATGATAGCCTCCCATCTTTGCATCTTCACTAAGCAACAGATTGCAAAGTTTAAAAGTTCACCTGATGTTATTGAAATCCTCAGTGTCACTTGACTATCATAGGCCCAAGAAAAGGCTAAAGTACATGCTGATTTTTTTCCACTTCTAGCTTGACCAGTTCTGCTCAGAGGTGAAGCAGATCCCTTGTTAGGATATGAAAACTACCTTTCCAGCAGCTTCTAAAAATGTCTTCTTAATAGTACAAAGCCATATACTACACACTGACTAATTTGGGAAACCTGAAGAATGCAATTGTTGCTTTGTGCTGTTTCAATCAGGGCACGAAAGAAAAGACTAAATATAAACCTCTACGTTTGTCGTGAAGAAATAGATATCTGAGGGTGCAATCTGTGCATCAGCTGGATTGAAGTGTTTGGATTTGAGCTGATTTAGTCTCATTTTCTAAATAGGTTTAAATCCAGTTAACTTGCCTTTGTTCGTGCTCTACGTCGCGCTTTGTTCATAACATCAAGTCTTGCGTTTTGCACCTCTAGCTGCAATAAGATATATTCGTGATCAAAATACATCATCTTGGTGTAATTTCAGGAAATCAGAGGTTTAACATTCCTTTACTTCTCCCTTAGCTATGAACATTCAATGTTTTCCCTCCAGTGACTGTAAAAACACTTGTATGTTTCTAATAATGTCTTTAACGGCATGGTGTTTTTTTGCACATGAAAGTGTACATTTTGAGAGGGGGGGAGCCAACACATAAATACCAGTATGTCTTCCCTCCCCCAGCTGAACCAGCGATGTTTGCTTCTTCTTCTTCTTCTTTACGAGCCTGGTACTATATTGGTAATAAGTGTATTTACTGGGACAGCTTCAGTAATCTCTCCAGCAGAGGCATATTTGTGTGCCATTTTTGGAATTTTTTTTCTGAGATAGGAATCTGGAAGATAGAATTAATTTCTAGGGGAAACTTCATAGCTGTGCATGAGTGCTTTCTTTATCACCTGTCTCCATTTGGCATTCGAAGAAGGTAAATCAAAGTATGCGATTTGTTATTCTGCTCCACTTGAGAGCTGTACTAAATAACACTTGGTCTGAAAATTCTGATTGAAGTTGTAGGAGGATATACTGTATTTAATTTAATGCCCTTTAATAGCATATTCTTGTTCGGCTCTGATGCTGTCATCTTAAAGGTTGGATCAGAGTAATTTTATCCTGTAGGGAGTGGAATGAGTAATAGTTTCAGAGAGGGGGAAAGAAGCCTAAATCCACAAAACCCCAATAACCAAAGCTTGGCCTAGTGTCCAGATAGGCGATGGTTTTATGCCCTGCAGCTAAACCTGTTGCTACTGTGTATGATACTACAGCCATTTTATGATTAAATGGTACATGGATTGTTTCGTGGGAGCTCTGTTTAAGACATAGCATGTCAGATTGTTGCCTAGAAGACTGCAGTTGTGATTTAAAAAATAAGTGATTCGCCCTGTTCCCCCAAACACAGTACATACTTTACTTGGATATACTGTATAATACAGCAGCTCAGGTCCATATCCACTGGAACTGTACAGGTCCATATCATTTTGTTTATTTTTTTTTTGTTAAATATTATATTTATCACATACATTGTTAAATGGATTAAGGCAGATATATTTGGAGTGAGTTCCATTGAACATAGTAGGACGTACGTCTGAGAGAACGTGCCGAGGGCTGAATTGCATACGCCACTAGAATAAACAGGAATCCCTGTGCAAAAATGCAGCCTAAGCTTCAGTTTAATACTCACTTGGAAAATGCCATGAAAATGAATAGGGTATTACTATGCATGGTTAGAATTTGGCTGATACATATTAAAAAATGAAGAAATCATTATGCAATAATCACACACAAAACCTTTATAAATATCAGCATAACATAACTAGTGGTGTGTGTGTGTGTGTCTCTGTGTGGAGGGGGAACACAACTGTGTTTTATGTTTAGCAGCCATGGATAATTTTCTAATGTTAGTTTTTAGATAATTATTTGAGAAAAGTAACTGGACTCCAACTTGTTGCATATTGTTTATAATATTACAAGGTATTAAGTTATGCAGAAGTAGCTTAGGTTTATCCATTTTTGTTGATATCTCCAAGGAAATAACGGATGCAGTTTTGTATATGCTTACCTGGGAGCATACATGTACAGAGAAATGTAGTTTTGAGTAGACATGCATAGGATTGTACTTCAGATAGACACAAGTATAATGAATATGATATGCCAGAGTTATTCATAATCCACACCACTGTTGTAAAGTGTAAAAAAAGGTGCCTTTGGTTTTTTATGTATTTTTTCCTACAGTATATGCTTAAACACAGCAGTGATAAATGATGATATGCATTGTCTAACACTTGCTTTTATATAAATAGCTCCAGAAGATTGCTTAAATGATAATCGAAAATATGAAATAGGGTGGCCTTCATATCACAAGGCCAAGGGTCTACAAATGGAAAAACTGAAATAATGAAATATTTCCAAGGCAACAGACTGTCAACAAGAACAGTAATGCATGGGCATATCATAGAGGTACCAGAGAGGATATTAGATCTTATAGCTCTAGATTTAGGAGTTATAACAACCTTTATTAAACAGAGCCTCCCACATTACCACAGTGTTTCTGATTCCAGATTTATGGATTAGTAGTTGCACTGATGTTTAGAGTTTGAAGCATTCTCCATGTTATTCTTACTGACTGGAATCATACATTATTTCATGTTTATATGCGGGTATGATAAACTTACAGTAACTATTTTAAGCAGCTAATGAATTTGGAGCTTAAAGAGTTTTGTCTGTTTCTTCATAGCCCAAGCTACTGTAACAGAAATTTGCAGCTATATATTATGTTTGGCACCGACAATTAAAAATAAATGTATCGTCATAATATAATTTGAATTGCCATAATAACTGTAATAGTTAATGTCTTTTCTTATAGCAAGTTGCTTGTCAGATCACACACTAAGAGTATTGTGACCAGGTTGATATTCTTCTTATATGTATTTTTCTGTGAGGCTACTCTAGCTGAATTTACCATTCAGGAATTTGATGTTTTGCATTGATACTAAATTACAAAATTGTGCCATTTCAGATGTAGGCATTTTTGGAATATCATGCTGTAAGCACCCCAGTCACCACCATTTGAGTGCACTATACTATCAGTGTCTTGCCAAAAAACATATACATGATAACTGAAGAGTGTCTGTGCCATTCATACTTTTAAAACTTGTGTATTGAGTAAAGGGAAGGCATGCTAAATATTAGGCTTACTCTAGAATTTAATGTAGAGATGTGAAAACAATGTTGTGCAACAGAGCTTAGTATTGACTGTGGGGTTTTTGTTTTGTTTTGTTTTGTTTAGAAACTGAACTCCTAGACGTGAAAAAATTCACCCAACAGATATTAGTTACTGTTTAGGATACATTTTATCAAGTGCTGTTTTAGCAATTGTTTTATTAAAAAAACAATTATTTTTGTTTTGTTTTGATAACAACTGTTTATCCATAATGATAACAACGGTTTAGTTCCCAGCATTTATATATAGATAGAGAGAGAGAGAGAGAGAGGGGGGAGGTGTTTAGGATAACAGATGGAATATTTTGTATGAGAGCACAAAAGATAGCTGACTGTAGTCACTTAGTCTGAATATTATGGTAGAAGTTATTTTATTATGACACATTTCAAAGCACATGTACCTGGAAGTAAATATCATCATAAGATCTCACTGGTACAATTCATTAGTACAAGTGTACAAAGCTTTAGAATTAATAGTTTTTTTTAATGCATTTTTGTATATGCCTGCAAATTACATTTAAGGATTTATAAAAGACAACTGGTTACCTTCTAGAGAGAAAGAGTTAATTATATTTTAAATGAAACATTTGTGCAGCCTCCCTGGTTTAGGAGAATTTTGTAATTCCATTTGCTTTGCTCAAAATTCTTTCCAAGATAGACTAAAGTGTTTGTAGCATTATTGCCCATGGAACTTGATACATTAATCCTATTTTCATGTAATACCATGTTAATTTGCAGGAGGGTCACATAGTAAGGATGTCATAGTTGCTCCTATATCAGATGTAACTGCAGCATTGTTCAGTGGCCAGTAGGATCAGTAATTTCACCATATACAAAGTGCCTGTAAAATGAATAGATCTCTAGTGCCCTTTATTTTAACAGGACTTCAAGTGCAAGTATTCATTAATAATTTATTGTATGCCTGTGTATTACTCTGAATGATATTACATTGAAAGATGCACTATACTGGGAATAGTATCATTTTTAAGTTTTAAAAAATACATATCTTTGTACTGGGGATATAAGCACAAGTTATATTATTTTAAAAGAAAAATTAGAATTAAGTGTACACATATAAAAGGAAGAAGCTGCTTCCCAGATACTAATATTTAAGTGTATAGGCTCTCATTTTTTCTTTTTACATAAGGCTGACTTCAAATCTTCTCCGCTGTTACAACTGTATACACGTTTGAATTCTTTTACTAAGAGAACTTTGAAAACATTTATATATAATGGACATTTATTTAAGGACACCTAAACAGATACAGTTCTGCTATGTAAAGATGTTCACATTCATCCCAGTTTTGCATGAAACTTAACTTCTGTGATACCGAATGAACAAATGATCAGACCTAAATCAGAGTTTCTGAATTATATTGTAAAAAAAAAAAAAAAAAAAAAAAAGGGGGGGGGGATAGGTTCCTTTAGGGGACTTCAGAATGATCTAAATACTGTATATTGATGAGTCAGCTGCCACCAGTCAGTGGAAGTTTGGTGTGCATTCTGAATGAACTGAGCTCTACATAGTGGGGGGAAATGATCATGTAATGCCATCTTGTCACAAATGCTGACCTGAAAGCAAGACTGAGCAAGAACTGATAATTATCCGTGAGCTCTTTCTCTTGTTTTTGTCTCACTGTCTTCATGGTATTTCCTCATCCCAGTGGATAATTTTCTTTCACTTTGCTCTTTACTGCCTGCACTTGGGAATACTTGTAAACCATGGGTTATGAGAATCAATGTGTCTGAACCTTGAGCATGCAGTCTTTCCACTTCCTTCTTCCCCAATGCAGCTGCGAGGAGAAGGGGGTAACTGTTTCATTCTAGTTTGATTGCTCATTATGCTGTAGTTACTTGTTAGTGTTTAGGGCAGGGGTGAGCAGCTGTGGTAGATCCAAAGAGAAACCTCCTTCTTCTGGGAAGCTCTAGAGGCTGCTGAAACTGCCCCCAAAGTCAAAGTACAAAAACCAAAAAATGTAAAAGAGGTATTGTATTGCTAGAAATACAAGGTTTTTTTTAAAAAAAAGATGTTAAGTGTTATAGTTGTACCCATGAAAGCTTTCAGAAGAGGCAGTTTATCCTTTTGCAGGTTTTTTTTTTTTTTGGGTGGGGGAAGGAGTAAAGAGTGGTCTAGCGAGTCTGGAGAGGTCAAGGGCCACAAAAATAATTTTGGAAGCCATTTGATGCCCAGTGTTGCATTTTGCTTAGGTTTAGGGTTAGATTTAGATAAAGAAGCCTGGATTGTAAAATGGTTTAAAATTGGGTGGTTTCCTTATTTAACACCAAGTTCAGGGTTTTGTTTTTTTTCTTCCATTTTCAGCCATGATGAATTACTATGGTTAGTAGGTCTGTTACTGTTCCTAGAATTACTGTGGTTCCATTTGCACCAAAGGAGGGCAGGTAAGGGAGAACCACAAGAGCCTTGAACCTCAGATGCATAATCTTAAACCACAGTTTAGCATTATGGGCAGGGTCGCTTTTTATCGCAGGACTAGTATTTATGCATGTCACACACAAAATAATATTGTTAGAGTTCTGAGGGTTTAGGGATATCTCTCTCCATGTATGTATGCCCACAGACCCATGGCCAAATTCATTATTATCATTTTATTTTACTTCGTTAACAGAGAAAATGAAGATAGGCATCTGGCATACTGTCCAAAACAAGGAGTATTTTGAGACATTTGATCAAACTGAAATGCATATTTTTATAGGAAGTCTGATATGTTTTACTAGTGCTAACTTAAACGTGGAGATGCAGGGGAAGGGAGTATTAATTGGGGAGAATCAGTGATGGAGACCGGGTGAGATTCAAACAGTGGCAGCAGCTCATGCTGTTTTTTTCTTTTACCACTGTGCCCCTTTCACAAGAAACTCTTTGACCTTAGCCCATCTTGCTTTAATTAGAAGTCCCAGTTTTAAGCTGATACATCCTGATGAGATGAAAGTGACTGGGGTGACTTTTTATGCAAAGTACTGTGTTCAGAAACTATATCGCTTCAGCCTTCCAGTGCATTCTTTTCTTGAACTCAGAGTGGCCATTCTTGAACCAAAGAACTTCAGTGAGAGGCTCAACTATGAGTTACAGAATTACAATTTATCTAAAAGTTAAGTTCTGTCACTTCTGGTTTGAATTGAAATATTAAGTTTGTATTCTACTTCAAGCATTTATTGACTTTACTAGGATTTCAGAGTTATCTATTTCAGTTGCTCTGAATGGTCCTTGTACTGTATATTTTTTGTATACATTTAAATTTCAACATAATTGTTACATGTTGTATTTTGTTGAAGTTTTTAGTTATCCTTACTATCCGTATCTCTCTCTCTCTCTACATCCATATTTAAGATATGTACTTGTTATCAGAAGACAGTGTTTCATGAATCTTTTGAAGTGCAGATTTCCAACTAATCCATGGAAACACAATAAAGATTTTTAAAAGATTTCTCATTTTTGCTATACACTACATACTGGGGGGAAAATAAGCGAGAACCCAGAACATGAAATGGAATGAAATGAAGGACAATTGAATTATGAGTTGAAGGTAACAGTGGTTCGAAGAAATGTTAGGAGCGGTCTGGGTGACTTTTACTTGTATGCATACTGGATATATTACATGGAAGACCCAAGAAGGAATTTCTTGAATGATGAAACCACTAGGTGCATAATGAATCAAGGACTCTCTTTATACTGTTACAATGTTACCTTGTGTATCCTAGTTATTGCTCTTAGGGATTCTTGCTGGGCACGAGGAGGTTATGGCGGGTTACAGACCGCCTTCAAGCGGCCGTTTTCCCGCCGCCGCCATTCACTGCAGAGGGAAGCCCCAGAGGCCAGACTGCGAGGCTTCCTGGTGCAGTGAAAAAGGAGCGCCAAAATGGCGCTCCATTTCAAAACGCAGAAGTGGTGCCGTGAGGGGCAAAGTGCACCCTCGTGGCGTCACTTCCGCCGTGACACGTCTGGACGCTATGCGTCCAAGATGTCAAAATGGCGGTACCCATGTGGATGGGCGCTGCCATTAAGGACGCGCTCCGCATGTACTAGGAAGAAGGGTCATGAGGAAGGTAAGACCCTTCCTAACCCTAATATGGCCCTTCCTAACTGCGTGTACTTTATGGCGGTCTGTAACCCGCCTATATGATCTTTTTACTTTTTTAAAACTAATTACAATTACTTTTGTCTGAACATAGAGTTAGAATGGTGCAGTGGTTTGAATGTTGGAACAAGGCTCTGGGAGACCACTGTTCAAAGCCATGAAAATACCTTGGGCAAGTCATACTCTCTCTGTCTTGGAGGGAGGCAATTGCCAACCTTCTTTGAATAAATCTTACTGAGGAAAACCCATGTTAGGGTTGCCATAAGCTGAAGTTGACTTGAAGAGATATAACAGCAGCAGTGTTTGAACTTGGTCAAATTATGCTTGCCTATGTTGCTGTAGTCTTATGATTCCTTGCGCAAGTTCAACAGGAAGTTACTGGATAGAGAAGTCATGAGTATATATGGGTTTCAGCCATATGTTTACACAGAGGAAACTCTGACTGAAATCAAGATACTAAATTGCACTGAAAATGTATACACAAATGTTATGTGCATCCCTTTCCCCAAATTTAAGATATTTGTCTGTGAATAGTCTGTGAGTAGTGTTAAGCCCACCAGCATTTAATATAATTGTAGGCAAGTAATTTTTATTGAACTTGTTTGTAAGGCTCATATAGTGTTCTTTACACTGAAATAAATACAGTGCACCCTTTCTTTACTCGTGGATCCATTCCAGGTCCCCCCACATAAGGGAAATACTGTGTATGCTGGAGCCCTGCATATGCTGGAACAGTGGAGCTCCTGCCTGTGGTGTGGTGCGTGTGCCATGGGCACACATACAATTTCCTCTTCTGGTGCATGGCTTTCAGCATAAGTTGAAAGCCACGTATGGTCCGCCCACTTATGATATGGATGCACTGTAAAGAAAGATGGTGATAAAATGCTAAATTGCTCCTGAATTTTTGGAAAATCATGAACATTAAGTGTAATTGACTTCTTGTACAGGGCAATTCCCAGTATGTGTTTCTTCTCTATCATGAAGAACACAGTACATTCATGTCCTGTGTCAATATGCTGGTGACTCTGTATTGGGTTTTAGTATTAACCTAAAGGTGCTGCGTGCTATCCCTAAAATAGATTCAGTACCTTGGATAGCTCATGTAAGATTAAAACCCAGAGTGGATACACAGCTCTAGTCACATAGGAGCCACCAGGTGCCACTATTTAGATCCTTTCTTAAAGGTCCGATTATTGTGAAGTCGAAGGCTTTCATGGCTGGCATCCATAGTTTTTTGTAGGTTTTTCGGGTAATGTGGCCATGTTGTAGAATTTATTCCTGACTTTTTGCCAGCATCTGTGGCTGGCATCTTCTGAAGATCCTAACCACAGATGCTGGCAAAACATCAGGAATAAACTCTTCTTGAACTTGGCCACATAGCCCCAAAAACCCATAAAAAACTATGGTCTGATTAATGTTACCTGTCCAGACATGGTTATTTTGATGAAGTTCCACTATAATAAAAGTGAGATGAGGAAACCATGCTACAGGCCTTTCAAAATCCATCTTCCACAGATGTGTGTTAAATATCTCTTCAGCATTTAGCAGGAGGTTTACTTACTATGTTCTGCATATGATGCCACACAAATAGTGAATGTATAGGCATCTCCTCACATTGGATATGGTTTGTTGTTGAATCACAC
This sequence comes from Sceloporus undulatus, assembly GCF_019175285.1. Lineage (NCBI taxonomy): Eukaryota > Metazoa > Chordata > Lepidosauria > Squamata > Phrynosomatidae > Sceloporus > Sceloporus undulatus. Next base: position 333,050,825 of record NC_056522.1, read on the forward strand.
ACTGTTGCCTTCTACAGATACCTTCAGACTTTTGCAGCTTAGAGAAGTTTAGACACTTCTGAGGTCCTATCCCACTCTAGAGCTAACTCCAACAAGCAACATTTTTTGTGAGTTTTTTGGACTATGTGTCCATGTTCTAGAAGATTTTCTTCCTGATGTTTCACCAGCATCTGTGGCTGGCATCTTCAGAGATGATTTTGCCATGGCCACATAGCCCGAAAAACCCACAAAAAACTATGGATGACGGCCATGAAAGCCTTTGACTTCCATCAAGCAAAATTGGTCAACTGGCACAAATCAGTACATAGGCAAGTTATAGTCTGTTTGCCACTTGCGGTTTCCCACTTGAGATGAGCATCACATGAGATGAGATTACCTACACAAAATGTGTCTACAAAGAATTAATAAATACAGCAGTCTTTGAACAAGATGGGGAAGGCTTATTCTAGGTTCTACTAGGCTGATAGAATTGTGTTTTTTATAGACTTGTATTTTGGTTTAAATTCAATTGGATAGGTTTTTTTTTTTTTGTTTCCCAGATAGCTGGCAATGGTTAATATGACTTAGAGAACAAACAATGTAGCATTGACATTCTGCTTTATATAAACTGAAGGGTTTTGTTGCTTCATTTTCCACCCTGGATTATTCATGCCGCTTTGAGCTTTTGAATCTTGTTTGGATTAAAGTTCACTTATGCACTATCTTAAATGATATAGTTTGTTGTAGAATTACGCTTTTCAGATTGCATGCCACTTGGGCATAACAGTATAATTTGCTAAGTTTTAGAATAAAAGTCTTCTTTCCACAAGTAAAGAACAGACTTGCAGTATTATAGAGAAATACAAAATACTCAACCACTTGTAGGTAATAGTCTTTATAGGTCAAGGTGGAGGTCAGTGGAAAGGGCTGAATGACTGAATCTTTACAATGTTGGCTGTAGGATAAAAAAGGACTTTCACAGAGTGTGTTGTTTATCCCTTAACCTTCATAATAGCACCAAGTGGCTGATCCTATTTGAGAAAAGTGTCACTAGATACAGATTGGCTGTTATACTTCAGTTCTGTATAAATCACTAGTTCACAGAGAAACCCAGAAAACCTTCTTAATGAATTACTGCTTTGTATGAAATACAGATTATCAGAAACCTGCAAAAATGGTTAATGCCTCATTTGTCATTCACCATCAGTATTTTATAAAGCATACATCTTTGGAGTAAAGCTAGATTATTCTTTTTTTCCGCCTCTGCATTTTAGTTGCATAAATGAACAATTGTATTCAGATGCTATGATTTGAAGATTAGAATGCTTTTGAAAGTGTCTTAATTAACTGGATGTTAACTTTAATCTCAAAATTTCCTGTTGTATGGTTAGTACTTTGTAGAAACATGTTTGCTATGTAAAATATATATATGCACTGAAGATAATCTAATTTTTATTGGCATTTTAAAATTAAAAAGCTCAAAATGAATAGACACATTCTTGCCATCTCAAGTAAGCAAAACACAGTTTACAAGAAAAAGAATAGATACTTGTTGTAGTTTAGTGCTTTCTTCTTTTATAATAGTTGCTTACCTGTAATATTCCCCATGTTAAAACTGGTTGCTTTAACTCAGAGCTTCATGCATGTTCAGATGTGCATGTGTGTAATGGCCTCCCCATTTACTGTCATGAATATTCTACATAGTCTTTAAATCTCACACACTCTGTGAATGGGAGCCAATGGACTGAGACTATTGATATGATGAAAGTGGGCCATAAGATATGTTGGATTTAACCCTTGGAGTTAAGGGAACAAATAACACTGAGACGCCACCCCTTTCTGCTCTGGATCATTCCCACACCAACCAGACAAGCACAGCAACGATCCGCTCCAAAAAAGAGCTGTGAAAAGCAGCTCCTTTCCGCACCGCTGCCAAGGTGCCATTAGTGCCCTGGAGTGGTGTGGTGATGTCTTTTGTGTGCCGTGCTGTTTGGACATGGCGCACAAGACACGTCATCAGTGCATGCGGCATGTGGATGTGCACATGCCCAAAATGGCACCAGGAAAGTGCAGCTGCATTGTGCTCCCCAGCCCTAATTTCAGCCACAGGCCACTACAAAGTGATGGTTTGTACTGGGCCATAGTCATGATCTGAGAGAGTAAACCAGATGCTGCCATCATACTCTATAAGAAAACTGCTAAAACATTTTTTTGTAAACAAATGATATATAACTTCAGTTGTGCAATTAATAAGAATTTGGTAGTTTAGTAACTTTTCTCAGATTTTTTAATCTCATCGCTAAATCTGGTGCTTTTACTCTTTTATTGTGTTAAGAGAAGAAAGTAAGCAAAGAAACAAATCTGTTCCTTTTTGCTGTTTATTGCCAAGACTTTAAACTTATATGACACTAGCTATGGGAAAAACTTATAATGTCAGAGTACTGTGCAATATAAAACATAATAGACAGATAAAGGATAATAATTTCCCCTTCTGTTGATTAAGGTACATACATATGTATACTAGTGTCAGTTGAATTCAGTTTACTTCAATGTAAACATGAATAGCTTGGGTATATTCAGATGCATGCAGGTGTTTTTTGGAGGGGAGGGTTGGCTGATACTGTTGAGGAAAAGTAGGCTCATCATTTTTTGCAGGTTTTTATTGTTCTGTGTAAATGTAATTTGTTAATCCTGTGAAATTTGTCATAGATAAATTTGCTTGGATTATCTTGTCACTGCCGTATCTGCATTCTTTTGTTCATTGCTTATTCATAATTTAACAGTCTGGCAGTGAGCCTTTTTGGGATGCTCACAAAAGATATATGACCTCTACCAGCTGCTACTCTAACCTGCAGAATGCACAGCAAGACATTAGAAATGTGAGGATTCCTCTACTGATTAAAGTGCTCTGCATTTAAACAGTCTGTTCATAAGAATCTCAGGAATTTCTGTGAATAGTTTTTTCTTTCTTTTTGTTTCCTGTACAATTAGTTTTAACTTCATCCTATACTGAATGAAACGGAGCCTATAATTTTCATCTTAGATTTGTTGGTGGCTTGTTTTTCAGATGGGAATTACAAAAATGAAAATTAGTGAGGTATAATTGCTTTTAAATTGAAGCATATGAACAAAACCCCTCTGTTATCATTTTAAGCCTACATTTTCATACAAAGACTTCTTTTGACATCTACTGTTGTTGTATGCTGGCTCTACAGAAAAGCTTTCTGATTCAACTCTGATATCAGCCAGGCACTTACAGATTGTACTGTGCAAATGCCCAGTAGTGTATAGTACACTGAAGACATTAAATAAAATGTTAGTTGAAGTGTAACAGCACTTTAGATTTTCATTATTCTCCTGACTTAGTTGAGCATTTTTAAAAAATCACATTTAACTCCACCATCTTATCGCCTCTCCACTTCCTGCACTTTATCTGTACATCAGTTTGTGAGTAATGGCTAATTTCCCCCTCCCTTTTGTACTCACCTATGATCTTTATTCAAAATAATTCATCGCATGGGTTCATCATTATTATTTTTTTAGTTTATGCAGATCAACATTACGTATTTTGCAATAGTTTTCTTCTCTTATTTCTTTTACATCAATTCTCTTTTAAAACAGAATGGTCAATAAGTTCTTTTACAAATGTTCTGTATTTTGGAAAAATTTGTCAAGAGTAATATTCGTAAAGTGTATTTCTGAGCACTTTTAAAAATGAAGTTATCTTACATGCATTTGTATGTGGAAAACAGTTAAATATTTGAATGGGTGGACACTGTGTTCAATCCACACTCTGCAGTCCTAACTATATTTACTCCTAAATAAGTTACATTGGATTCAATGGTATTTGCCTCACAGTAATTGTGTTTACAGTGGGAGCCTTTGGAAATTGTCTTAGCAGATCAGAGATTTTATTTGTCACTAGCTCCACATTATCCACTGAGTTCAGATTAGTGGCAGGTCTTTCATATTACTGGCTGTACAGTTCTTTAGTTCTAATTGAAGATGCCATAAATCATACCTTTTTTAAAACAACAAACAAAACAAAAGTATATGCTGTACCTTTAAACTATGGATCTGTTCTCTGCACTCATTATAAAACTATACATTAATTTGGATTCTGAGCATTGTAATGGAATGGCGATACCCATATTTTGGGTGATCCATATAAAACTAGAACTGTTCTTTTTTTCTGGTGAGGCTATAACAAAATGTCTTAAATTCTAATCTTAAATGTATTATGTAGACATTTGCTTTGATATTTATTGTTAGTTACATTTTTCCATTGTACATTGTTAGTTACATTTGAACTCCTTTCTGGGAGGTTTTAAGCCGAGGTAGAATGTATCTCTATCAAGAATACTTGTAGATTACTAATTTAGTAGATTTAGTAGTAGTAGATTACTTTCCCATTTATTTCATGGATAAAAACAGCATAAAGTGTTGTATTTTTGATCTATGGTTAAATGCCCTAATGAATGGTCTTGATGCAGAGAAAATTAATTACATTTAAGTCACACTGAGTTAAATTGGACTGATTTGCAGTTTAATTTCCTCTAGGTTTGTGACCATGTGTTTGGGTTAAAATGTATGCTGGAATAAATGGTTAAAGTAAGTTTTCTATAAGTTTAATGCTTGCTCATTTTCCTGTGATAATGATTTGTCCTCCTGATACCTCTTAGGTGGCAGAGTTGGTTTCTGAAGTATAGCAATAATTAATAATGGCAACACCATGCTTTGATGAGAAATGAGTTTAATGTTTGTATGTTAGAAAGAAAACCAATTTTTTGATTTCATATCTGATAATGCCAGGTTTTTAGAAGGCTGTCAATTTTTTTTTTGAAGAACTTGTTTTAGTATGGAATAGTCCTGTGCTCTTTTTAATAATTACTTTCATCTCATTGTAGCAATGTGTTTGAAAGTACAGGTCAATAAGGATGATCGCATTCAGAATTTCATGATCTGTGTAGTGGAACAAATTGAAAGCAAAGCCTGTATCAATCACTGTGAAGGGAGGGTTAATTGTTACTGCTTCTCAAGCCTCTGGACAGATAAACCAGTAATGAAATACTTATTGTTCTGATATGAGGATGCTAAAGGATGAAACAATTGGGAACAAGATAACAGAAATGTGTGCATATATATAGAAGTGAAACTGAAATCAGAAAATGCATAGTTACTGTATGAACTCTTCTGAAAGTAATAATATTTTAGTAGTATATCTTCTTGTAATAATTAAAGGGAATGGTTGTACATGCAAAAGAAAATAGAGGAACAGCTCAAAACCTTAAGAAAATGTAAGTTTGAAAAGTCTTATGCAAACAATTTAAAATGTTTTACATAGACTGAAGGTTATAGAACTGATGCTATGCATTAAGGATTTTCTATGTATGTATTTGCTTTTGTCTGTGGCATATTCCATATTTCTGGTATTTTAAAAATATTTTTAATACAGCCATATTTGCTAAATCTACTACATTCTGTCATCTCCTGATAGCTTTTTTTTTAAAATTCAGTTGATGAACACAGTAAAATAATAATTAAAGATAGAAAAAGTGGGGTGGGAAATGAGTGCAGCAAAATAAATTATAACATTATAGTTAATATTTAACCATTTCCAGAATGTGAACTTAAGATTTAAACATCTGCTAGTTGAAATATATGTTGAAATATATGCAAAAATATTTAGCCAAATTGAAGTCTTAGGCCCATGACAATCATCTCAACACAGTGGGTAGTTCTGAAAATTAATGAGAATGATAATACTGTAAAGACTGTTCCAGAGTTTGCCCAAATTCATTATCTAAGACTCTTGTTAAGAACATCTCAAAGAATTTTAACCAGGAAAATATATTAATGGTTCAAAATCATTTCTCAAAACGCTGATTTATAAAAGTATAATGGAATTATATATGCAAGGGCTATAGTTAGCAACACAAATAACAAATGGGAAGGGCATTATAGGAAGGCACATTATCCTAGTAGAAAGAGCACTTGGCTTCAGTTTTTAGCCATAGATGCCAGTTTTGTTTTTGTTTTTGTTTTTGGGCTGATTTATATTCTACAGAATATACACAGTAGGGTCACAGATAATTTCTATTTTTTAATTTTTTAAAAAAGAATAACTTGGGGAAATGTTACTGGTTTCCTGTTATTTACCATAGTGGTACCTGTAACATTGTGGCACTGGAACCATTTCTGAGTGTACATTATAAGAATTATTGCAGACCTACGATTGAAAGAAACTACTGTTGGAATAAATGAAAACTTGTGATAGGCCATCAAGGGGAAACCTATGATTAATGTATTGTAATAATTTCTTAGGGTTTTTTTTTATGTGTAGGACTTGTGAATAAGAACAGGAGCCATCATCATCACTATCATCACCTTAATTATTATTTAGAAGGCCACTAACAGAAATGGGCAGAGGAGATGAACCTTTTCCCAACACCAATTCTCATGCTTCCTCACTCTCAGATTTATCCATTGCTAAAGCAATTGGGCATATCTACATCATTTGTTGGATAAGGAGGAACCAGAATTTATTTTGAATGTACATTTCTCTGTATAGAAGCTGTTTATCTCCACTGCATTGCTTTTAATAAAATACTGTGGCATCATTAGGGGGTGCGGGGGTGAAGCCTGCACCAGGTGACATTCTAAGAGTGGGTGACCCCATTGCTCTTCAAACATCTGCATTTGGGCAGAAAGAGGCTGTGCCGTTTATCTGTAACTCTTTAAAATACTGGAGATATGGTGTTAGTGAGGTGAGGCTCAGCGGAAGAACAAAGGGGAGTCCCCAGGTTTTTTTAAATTTAAAATTTAAATATTTAGTTTTCAATTTAAAGATTTTAAATTTAAAAAAATTTCTTTAAATACATTACATCCTACCAAATTTTCACTTTAACCACATGAAGCAATGCTTATGCAAACACATTTATTCTGTGCATATGCTTTTCTAATTGAAAGTTATAATTTTTATTGTGCCGGTTGTTTTATGTCATGACTATTACCATGACATTTGTCCAAAACACACTGCAGAAATAATCCAGTTTGAGACTGCTTTAACATCCCTAGCTCAGTGCTAAGGAATCCTGGGAACTGTAGTTTATTGTGGCACCAGAGCTCTCTGACAGAGAATGCTAAATGTCTGCAGTTAAAGCGGTCTGAAACTGGATTATTTCTGCACCGTGTTTTGGACCATTCAGTGATATGTGGGAATTATGATTTATGAGTAACATTAGTACAAAATAACATTCCTAAGGTTTCTGTATGAGTGTGGTACAGGAGGAGGTCAATGGAGAGAGGGGAGTGACACCATGAGTTACCGCACCAGGTGACACCAACCCTAGGCATGCCACTGATGGGATATATATATATATCAGCCTATGCCCAAATCTGTATTCTTTTGAAAGAAATACACTACAGGTAGACAACATCTTCACTTTGTAGCATGTTTGCATATACATTCAACTTACCACAGTGTCCTGACTGAGCAAGTGTTCTCCTTGGATTATAAGAATAGCTTCCATGGGGGCAATGTTTTTAGGACATCAACAACAGCCTTTCTGGTGGAAGTGGGAAGTGCTCTGAGCAAAAATATTCTGGCAGATGTCCTAAAGTGAATGGGGATTCAGGACTTCATGAATAAGCCTGTCTCTGGGTGCATTTTGGCACATCAGACATTTGCTTTGTTTAGAGTGGAAGTCATAGATTTCCCCACAGAGTGTAAAGAATTTTCTCTTGCTTTTCTTTCTATCATATGAAGTGTTCTGTGTCATAGAAAGTAAGTTAAGAGCATCAGTCTTGGTTTCAGATGCTTACTTTTGATGCAGAATTGCTGCATATTAATTTTTGGCTAGATGCCTGTGTGTAGCTGTTAACAATTAATTCCTCTCAATGTCAGCTGGATTTTACTGCATGCAACAACAGAGGCATTTTTTCTTTTCTTTTTTTTAAAAAAAAACTGTAACAATAACTTCACCTTAATAATTTAATTAATTTGTTTTTTATTTTTTTTTATCAGTGATGCTAGAAAAAAAATAAAGTGGTGAACATGTTCAGTTTTAGTAAATACATTCAGAATAGTAGGTGATGCAGTACTTACCCCATCATTTAATAAGAACATTGAAAGTTTTCCCAGTTAATTACTTACTTAAGGCTGATACCTCCTAAATATTTTTGCTGAATTGGGTATGCCAAGGGCATAGGGCAGGAGCAAACAAGTAAAAAAAGAAAGGCTGCAAATGATTATTGCTGAAGTTTTCAGACCAGAATCTGGTTTTTGGACTAGAATGCTTTTGTGTGGAATGTGGCTATGACACAGGCCAAGCTATGGCTGGTCATTATAGGACTGAGTGGAACATGTATATGAGATTTCATTGACATTTCTTACATATTGTAATAATGTAAAATACAGTTGTCCCTCCATATTTGCTAGGGTTAGGGGAACAAGACCCCCGTGAATATGGAAAAAACACAAATAACAAAAACACTGGTTTTACCTGAGAGGACACCTCTCTAGGAATCTCTAGGTCCTCCAGTGCAACTCTGTGGTCAATGTCCAACATACACTGACCATAGAATAGCACTGGAGTAGCTACAAATGGTCTTTCAGTGCAACTTTTAGTTAAAGTTGACCACAGAGTTGCACTGGAGGACCTAGACAGTCCTAGAGAGAACATATTAATGAAATCTGTGAACAATCAAAGCCGCAAATATGGAGGGATTACTGTATTGTCAAAAACTTCAAGTAGTAGTACACATTCTAATACACCTTCTAGAGTTGATGGAGCAGTGTATGAGAATTGTACTATTAATGTTGACATTTCTATAGGTAAAATAAGTACTTTTTCATGTGGATAATGGGTTGGATACTGATTTGCAGCTAATGGAGTTTGGGCTGCGCAGAAGGAAGTGGTGGTGTGGTGTTATGATTTTCACTAATTTATCTGTCCCTTTACAAAGCTTGGGTAAAACCATGGCACAATGCATGAAGTAGCATAGAGGTGAGGGGGAGATATGAAAAAAATACCACCCTGTGGGAAGCCTTTGCTGGATCCTCATTATCTCTACAAACATAAATAATATTTTCAATTGTGAATGGACAAATCTGTCTTCCAGCATTGTAAGCTCTCACATCTCTATGTTGGTGAACTCTGCTGTGTGATGTAAACATGTGTATGGGCAGTATTTAGAAGTACAAGGATAGAGAAGGAGCAGCAAGGAGTTTGTAGTGAACTGATAGAGGTGATATTATTCAAAGCCCCTTAATAAATTCCCAATGACCCATTGATTAAAAAACAACCAAAAAGTTTACATCCACTGTCAAAAGGGATCACCACTGAGAGATCAGTCTGGCCTCCCAAGGAGAAGCCACCCAGAAGACCCTCTCCTATGTTCTCATTAGATTTACTTGGGATACATGAAGAATCAAAAAGAGCACCTCCCCAAAAGATCTCAAAACCCAGGGAGACTTATATGGGAGAATACAGTCATGTTGTATTTTAACTGGTTACTAAAACTGCAAACAAATATATACGGCCTCAAATTTCCAATTAAAATGCAGATGGACAGCCTCTGTGGTCAGAGGCCACAATACTGATAATCCAGGAACCATACAGTCATTTGTATAATCAAGCACATGAAATACATTTCATACCAATTTGGACATTTTCTCACTAGCCACAAAAAGTAGAATTGATAGCTAGGCATTTCTGAACAGGTATAAGCCCCGGAGACCAGTGTTTGAGCATTCAAAACAAAACTTAATTCTTTGCATGTAAAGTTTAAATAAATTGGTGATCTGTTTTCTGCATTTTTTTTGTCTGTATGTTTTTAAGTGTTTTTTCCTCATTCAGATTGTTTTTCAACATTTTTCTATTGATTTTGATTCTGTAAATCCTCTAAAGCTTTTACTGTTTTAAGCTGCACACAAATAAATAAAATAAAATAATGACTAAATTTTGAATTTTAAAATGACTTAAAATCACTTTTCTCCCCAGTCATTGATTGTAATGACATACAGGTTTCTTTGCTTAGAGAAATCCTGAAGAAAACCACCTGATCCCTTCAATCCCAGTCTGGATTTCTGTAGCAGTCTGGATTGTTGTCCTTCTCCTTGCTGTGAGCAAAAGTGGGTGAGGCCATTTGCGGGAGGGCTGTGTGCAGCACATGTCTACTCTTTGTGCACCACTGGTTTAAGCTTCTGTAGTACCCAGTGAGGAAAACACCACCCCTAGAAAAACATAAAAGTACTCATTGTCATAAGGAGTCTGTAGTCAAATTGTCATTCTTGATTGATTTGCAAATCTGGTTTAAAATATGCTAATGTTTGTTCTCTTTTTTGCTCTAAGATTTTTTTTGTATATGAAACATAGTTTAACTTTACAAACCTGGCATTTATGGTGCTATTTTTACAGGGGAAGTTTCATTGATGTGAAACTTCAGTAATGTCATGAATCTTGTAATTGAAGAAAGCAAGGCATATTGTTAAATATTAAACATCCTTGTAATAGATTTCAGTTAACAGTAAATAAAAAGCACAAACATTTTTGAAGAGAGTAGGCTCATTTGAAGAATTCTGGGCTTGTAACTACAAGGAATGCTTTGTAGAAAGAAGATAGGTGCATAAAATGTGATGGATAGACAAGAGCTTCAGGTTCTAATATTTTAAACTGTAGTTTTCTCTACGTTTACAGGAGAGAAATTTCCCAGGATGGAAAGTTCATTAAAATAGAACTAATTTATCTAGTTTTCACATATGTTGCTTTTCAGAATCTACAGATGCCAATTTCAACATTTTTAAAAGAGATAAATCCAAAATGCATTTCAAACAATAAGTGAGGAAAGTATTTTCTACAACAGTCCAATTGGAATGAAAAACAAATTATTTTCCAATACATTTAGAAATGGTTTTTGTTATTATTGTAGCAAGAATTTCAGGTTACTTTTAGTTTTTATAGAAAGATTCAATCAAAATCTTTCTCAGCCCTTTTATAGGAATGAAATTTGAAGAGGAACAGTTTGATAGAAGCTAGAGCTGTGGTGACATCTGAATGACTCTCAGCCATAGTGTAATAAACACTGCAGTCTGACACAAATGAATTGTGCATCATTGCATGGTTGCAGCACAATACTGCTATCATTATGTTTAAAATCACATGAATGCCTATTTTAGGAAGAAACATTCACTGTATATACTTGATGCAGACTATGGTTTTAGGTACAGAGGGTTCTGTGGTAAATGTGACACAAACGTATGCATGAAGTACTTTAAATGTTGTACATTTGAAGAATTCAGAATTTATATAAGAATCTGGACAAGAAGATCAAGGCCAGTTGCAGTCCCAAGCATCTGATAAACTTCAAGTCTAGATGCATTCCTTGGTGATTTCTCCTATGTGCCCACCAGCTGATGTGAAAGAACTATAAGCAGTCATTATTTGAGTCCACATAGTCATGCTGCCAAAAAGAGTCCAGTAATGTGCCTGTGTTGTTCCATAGCTACAGTGTATGATGGAACACAAGTACGCAACACAGTACCCAATGTATTATGGTCTGATGACTGTCAGAGAACTGGAAATAGGGGGCATAGTGCACTAGACTCTGGCTGGAGAGACCTGAGATTTCATTAGAAAGGGACAGCAACACAGCATGTCCCCAAACAGTGTAAGGCCATCTGCTCAAAGATTTTCCAGGCATTTAATTTCCCACCCTTTATCTGAGTCAAGAACCTCATTGTGACAGTTTTAATCTGTCAGAGGATTAAAGGAGCCCTGGTGGCGCAGTGGTTAAATGCCTGTACTGCAGCCACTCACTCAAGACCACAAGGTTGCGAGTTCAAGACCAGCAAAAGGGCTCAAGCTTGATTCAAGCTTGCATCCTTCCGAGGTCGCTAAAATGAGTTCCCAGATTGTTGCTTACAGTTGTAAACCACTTAGACACTGCTTAGGCAGTATGAAGCGGTATATAAATGAAGCTTGTTTGTTTGTTTGTTAAAGTGAAGTTAGGAGTGGACATAAAGCACCACCACCACCCCACAGAAACACTCAGAATTTATGTGGAAGTAGACAATGCTCTAACAGCACTGGATCCTGTTTGATCTTGGAAGGTAAGCAGGGTCATCCCTGGTTGGTACTTTGTTGGGAGACCACCAACAAATATCAGATGCTATAGGCTATATTTCAGAGGAAAGAACTGGCAAATCACCTCTTGAGTATAATAATAATAATAATAATAATAATAATAATAATTTTTATTTCTATTTTCCCACCTCTCCCGACGGATCGAAGTGAGATTACAACAGTATTTCGGACAATAAAATATCTAACATTACAATTTAAAAACAATTTAAAACCATATACTATCAAAATATGATAGTACAATATTAAAACCACAAGACATCCTGCGATAAAATTATCTTGATTTTTCCTGAGTATATCTTGCCTAAAAAGATCTTATGGAATTCGCAGGATCAACATAAGCTGACAGGCAATTTGAAGGCACATAGAAAGACAATACTTTCTGCTGGAGGGAAAGGGGAAGTGACAAAACAACTGCTTGAATTCTGTCAGCAGAAATGCTCTGCTAGGTCAAGTTCATGAAAGGAGTAATTCTGCCCTGGATTTAGGAAGACATGCAGTATTATATTTTTTGCAGAATGACTTTATGTGAACCCCTTCTTCATGAAAAAGTTTCCAAGTTAAGGGTTTTATATCATTTCCAGTTCCTGCTTTTTTAACATGGGGAGGAGCTTAATGGAATCACCTTTTCACTGTGAAGAAACTTTTTTTAAAAAAGTATTTGCACCAGAGCATGATTTACAGGAGGTTTATGCCATACTGGAGTGGGAAATGTGGCCCTGCAGATATTACTGGACTGTCTCCAGTCCAAGATAGCATAGCCAGTGCCAAAAATAGGGGGTTGCAGCTTTCAGCATCTGGAGCACAGTTTGATTCCCCACCCCTGTACTACTGCTGGATTTGTTGAAAAAATGAATCTTTCATGTGAGCAGAAATTTTATTCAAGGAAATCCAGATACCATTCAACTGAGGGGCAAAACAGATGAGCAGTAAAAAGCATATTGAAGTTGCCTTTTTTGAAGCCACATTGAAACTTTGCCAACCGCACCACCTGCTCCCAAGGTGGCTGGAGTGCACATGTCATGACCACATGGCATGGCTAAAATCCACACTGCTAGGTACTTTATTTTTAATGTCCCTCCCCCCACTATCCCTGCACACCTTTGCAGGTGCAAACTCCCAGTGACTGCCATCCCATTGGATGGCCATCCCTGTGAACCACTTCACCAGGACATGCCATTGGAGAAGAGGTGTGCCTATGCATATGCCAGCAAGGTACAATCATGCCCCCCTTCATCCCATCTTCACCCCATGCCCCCTCTTTGTCTGTTTTATACATGTTTTACTCATCTCCATGAGAGGCGTCATTGTTTCTCTTTTGGGCATTGCCTCCCTCACTGCTTGGGTACAGCAGCTCTGTCCCTTTTAAATGTGCTCCTGAGACACAGTGTTTACATGCACAATTAGGGTTAGGGTTTTGAAACAGCACCCCTTTAGAGCTGCCCTGGCATTGGTGCATTTATACATACATGTGAAGATGGGCACTTTCCAGGAAGAAGCAGGAAAATCCATCTCTTTTTTAGTCTGGCTTTTCTCTGTGTAGTGCAGCTTTGGTGTGCTTTCCAGTTGGCTTCAAGGTGTGTGTTGTCTAAATGCCCTGCCTCAAAGCCCACTGGAAACCTGCCATATTTTAACCATCTGTTTTGCCCTGAGTGATAAAAGGGCAATTATTTCAAATGTTTAAAATTGTATTCTAAGATAGATCCTAAAGGATTTCAGTAAACAAAAAGACAATTTCTCCTCTTATATATAAAGAGACAGTACTTTGCTTTACATTTTCTGGCTTCTTCATTTGATAATAAACATGGCATAATTGGGAGATTTTAATGTGTTTCTCCTACACTTGAACATGAGTATTATTAAGACTCATAAGGGGGATAAGGGGGATTGATCAGAAAGCTCACAGAAAGTGCTAACCTTTATGTGTTTGAAGACTTGATATGTTACTTGGCTAGAAAGTCATGGGTTCCTTAATAAAGGTACTGTCATTTATAACTAGAGAGACAGTGTGGTGTAGTGGTTTGATCATCAGATTATATTCCTGGAGACCAGGGTTCAGTTCCCTACTTGGCCAGAGAAAGTCACTGGGTGACCTTGGGTGAGTCACACACTCTCAGCTGCAGAAAATCCTGTGATAGATTTGCCTTAGGGTTGCCATATGTTGGAAACAAAGGCACAGAACATCAACAAATTTATAACCAGCTGATGCTCCAGAGATATCACTTAGTGTATTGGGATTGGAAAGTTTAAAGATTTTAAATGATTTATTTTTATTATTTGTATATGATACTGAAATTATTAGAATGGTTTTAGGCTATGGCAAGAATTTGCAGATGGGTTAGAATTTTGAAAACAAAATATTATTCTCAAACAGCTCAGCCTCCCATGCTTACAGCCATAAATGAAACAAAATAAATGGTTCATTTAGTAGTTGTAAGCATGGGAGGCTGAGCTGTTTGAGAATAATGTTCCATGTCTGAACTGTTGTTCAAGCTTTCAGTAGCATTGTTGGATTTGGCTGGTTTCTCTTCCTTACTCAAAAAGGGGAAAAAACTTACCTCAGCTGCATGATTTGCTATCCTTCACTGAAGAAACTTCAGTGGGATTTGAAAACCTGTGCAGCTATTGGAGTCCAGTACATTCTACTGAAAACTGACCACATGCCTCCCCTAGCTCAGCCTCTTGGGGTTAATTTCAGTCACTTGTGAATCCTCTGTTCTGCTTGCTGCAACAGGAAGAAAAGTCTTTTGTTTAAAGGTTTTGAACTCCAACCTTTCTCCAATATTTCTATTCCAAGACTGACAACTGGGATTTTTCCCTTGCTCTAAATGCTGATACTTCACTAGTAGCATCATGAAAGTTAAGTAGTTCTTTCTTTCCTGTCTGCTGTAGACTTAACGTGACCTGAACCAGTCTTCAGCCATCATAGCATGCCTGCTTAGATGAGAGAGGAATTGTGTGTGAGAGAGGTTAACATTGTACAAATTTTGTTAGGAAAGTTAATGTTTCTGACTATTGGAAGGAATGAAGCAAGGAATGGTTTGGATAAGGAGCAGATTAAGATGAGATTTAGTTCTATTTTACAGGATTGTGTAATAAAGACTGGTAATGCTTGGGTATGAAAAGCTCCTGTTTCATACAAAAAACTATGTATGTAGTTAGAGAAAAAAAGTTGATTTTAAGTATGTGAACTTTCTATGATCTTAAATGTGCTGAATAACTTTGTAGCACACACAGTAGCTTCAAGCTTCCATTATAGTTTAATAATTTGTTTGGTGAATTGCTCACTTTGTGTTTCATTTTAAAAAGTTTGCAAGAAGAAATGTTCATCTGATTTTGCATCTACTTTTTTCTTGTTTGATAAAAAAACAGGGAACTATTATCAAATGCCAAAAATTAGCCATACATTACATATGCTGTGTAATGAAGTCTAAAGTGTTTGGGAAAAACCTTTGTGTAAACCTTCCTAAGTGGGTTTATAGCTTCTAAGCCAACATAGAGTTAGCTGATCCTCTACTATTTTACATTTGTGAAGAGGGTGTTGCTCTAACAAAATACATACATACATACATACATGGAAAAAATAAAATAAAAAAGATTTCAGCAGTTTCCATGTGAATTTTACTTTTGTTTATTTGGCACTGGAACCAGACTTCAGTCAGTCTCAATTGACCTTAGAGTCTTATTTTTTTAAAAACAGTGCAGACACTGACTACTCTGGATGAAATATTGTAAATCAGCAGTAGAGGGTATTCAGATGATCCATGCAAAATGCATGTAGCACATGGGCGAGATAGTACTGCATCCGTAATTCCTAATTCTATAGCAAATGTCCAGTGCATGCCTTCTGGACACTGGAGGAAAATATAAAATTTTATTGCTGGTGGTTTTAGACTTACTATTTTTTCATTTATAGACCTACCACAACAAGTCCTTTAGATTCTCTTTTGCATGATTAAAAATAACTTCACTAATTTGTAAATCTACTAAGGTGCTTTGTTGATAACAAGTAGACTGTTGACCCTTCCTAGATCTTCATACAGTGTAACAATTTAGATCATGGTCTGAGAGAAATTGTTATCTACAGGCCAGCATTATGCATTTATTTAGAGCATTAAATTGGGTCCTGGGAAGTCATTGTTTAACTCACTGGGTGAGCTTTGGCCACTTACTCTCTTTTAGCTTGGCCTACTTCACAGACTTATTGTGAGGATAAAATGGGAAAAGGGAAACCATGTACAGAATGATCTATGAACTCACTGGAGGAAATATTGAATATCAATTAAACTAATGAATAAAACCTTTCAATTTTCTCATTCCAGAGTGTCTTATTTTTAATTGACAACTCCCCCCCTCCCAAATTTAATGATTCTCCAAGATTTAGGGGAAAGACCATGACTCAGTGGCACCATCAGTCTTTGCCCTGCTGGTTGAGGGAGTCCAAGAGTTGTCAAAAATGTAATTTTTCCAGGCTCAGTGATAGCACATGCTTTGCATGTACAAAGATCCCTGACATCTACAACTAGAGTCAGGTGGTGATGGGGAAATCCTTTCTTTGTCTGAAGACTTAGGGGTGAAACAGACTGCACCTTTGTGCTGCCTTCCTGGCAGCTTGGGTACATAGGGTACACAAGACACCCCCCCCCCCAAGATGCCCAGCAGCTGGCTTCATATTTCTGGGCACTCCGGCAGTGTGGTGTTTAGACACAGCACACTGTCAGAGCATTTTAAAGCTGTCTTCCAGCTAAGATGAGGCCAAAAGCTGGCTTTTTGTCAGTGCAAAAAGAAGTAGCTGTTTGCTGCTTCTTTTTTGGCCAGCAAAAAAGGCAGATTGGGACCGTGGAATTCGGTTGCTGTTGCTCCAGTCTGGTTTTGTCAGGGACTGTCTGCTTTTCCCCTAGGTAGCCTCTGCCAGAGTAGAAAGGAATGGACTCTGGAAACAAATAGTCTGAATTGGTGAAAGGCATTTTTCTGCCTTCAGTTTTTACAGAGAAATTCAGATGAAAAAGGCGGGGAAAAAGATTCTACTTTTTTCAAGGTGATTTTTTTTTCCTCCCATGAGGTGAGAAATGTTTGAGATTGACAACAAGTTGGCATTTGTATTCTGGGGGAAAAAAATCTTCCTGCTCTCTTTCCACAGAAAAAGTAAAGGGAATGAAAAATTAACTGTTATCGGAGAGCATATGTTTTCCAAATGTGTTACTGTTTGAAGACATGATTAATTGAAGGGACAAAGGGAAGAAACGCTTAGGATGGATAATATATTGCTTCCAGTTTTACTCTATTTGATGTAGAATGACAACTGGATATTATATTACACAAATTTTTGTCTTGGGCTTCCAAATTTGGATGTTGTATTACACAAATTTTCATCTTTGGTTCCAGATTTGAGTTTTAGTGGCAAGCAATTTTTATTTATTTATTTTTTTTTGGCTGAAGTAGTCCAACTTATATTTATGGGACAACTATAAATATTTTCAGGTTTATTATTTTTACTTTTTACTTTTATGATATTTTCTGAATTTTCTCTAATAAGATTTTAACCTGGTAAGTCATTGTGATGAACCTCTCCTTCACCAAACCTCTTTTACCTCAATGGGCAGCCCTAGAACACCCACTTTTATTTATAATCTATGAGTTTATTTTGTTAATAGTGTGGAAAATAATTCCAGGTTCACATAAGCTTGAATAAAAGAACAATAAAATTTTACTTAGATGTTGGCTGTCAGTGTTTCATTATGTTCACTTGTTTTTGTTACATTTTGTTTCAACTTTATAAATCTATTAAACAACAAGTATTCTCTTTTAGGACCCTCACACTGTCCTTATGTACTGTAGTCTTTCCAACCTTATTTCTTTATGAGCCTTCAGGCTATCTATCCCCGAAGCTCCCTCACTCTAAGCTTGGTTTTAGGGGATAATCACACGGAAGCACTAATGTGGGCAAAACATTCCTGAAGCGTTCCTGAAGCGCAAAGGTGGAATAGCCAGTTGCACTTCTAAATCGTCATCCTGCTTTTCTCCCATCCTCAAAGCATTCACGGAGTAGCCATTTTTTGAATAATGGAAGTTCAAATGTATGGATAAATATTCAGCAAGGTAAAGGGCAATCATTTTTGTGGTATCCATATATTCTGAGATGTGTGTGTGTCTATACACAAATAGTACTAAAATGTGACACCAAACCGCAAATACAAATATGTGAAATATGTGAAAATACCTTTTCACCTTCTTTAAACTTTGAAAAACTATAAATAATTTAGGACATGTGTTTATTTTCTGTATGTAATGTAATGTATTATATACTGGCATCGGGTAGCATTATTATATATTATCATTTTTAAGATTTGTACTTGGTAAAGCAATGATATAGAAGGAGGTGCGTATGAACATACATATAATGTATTTTCTTTGCCATAGAGTAATTATTGCCTTGTACTAGCTGTTCTGGAAAACAAGGCTTCAAGGCAGGCTTGATAAATTGAGATTCTTCATTTCACAAATTAACCACTGTCCAGTCAAGGTTCTGTTCTGAAGTTATGCAGAATAAACATGAGACATACTGTACTTCTGCAATATTTTTATTGATTGATTGATTGAACTGATTTTTATACTACATTCCATTGGAATTTTTTAGCTTTCAGAGCTATTTATTTAAATTATTTAATATATATTTTATTAGTCTTGCAAGTCTATATAGTCTTATGGAGATTGTTTGTAGTATCAAATAGCAAATGTCATAACAAATTTAACAACACTTTGTAAGTGTTGCAGTTGAAAACTTTTTAAAGGGGCACAAGCTGACACTAGACTGGATGGTAAAGTAATAAAAGTATTTGATTAACCATTTAGTGCATTTAGTGTATTTGTATTTCTTCCAGCATTAATATCAGTTTCTGATAATTTTGCATTGCATTTTTGCCCTTTCAGAATGGACATAAAGGTAACAGTTTCCAGAGTGGTAATACAGCTTGAGATTTGAGCTCTGTGTTAGAAACAAGACTATCTGAAAAATTCTGAGGTAACAAGCCTTTTACACTCTGAGGCAAAATCTTCTGAATTTTGGGTTCTGCTGGTAAATTAAGACTTTTGTGAGAAACTATTTTGCATTTTACAAAACAAAACAAAACAAAAAAAACCCCGTCTATTAGGTGTCATTGGAGTTGTCCACATGGGCCAAATGATGTAATATATTAATAAAAACAATTTGTGTATTTATTGTGTTTATTTTCATTTACACATTCATGTATATTCATATATTAATATTTTTTAAGGAAATAACATTTGTTCAAATTGAAACCGTTTTATTTAAGTGACTTCAATATTTAACTCAACTTATTTGTAAATTTTATGCATAAAAAAGTTTGGGAAGAGGAAGAGGAGGGATCAGAGCCTCCAAGTCTCACACCTCCTTTGAGCTGTTCTCGTCCCACCCTCAGGGGGTCCCACCATTTGGGAACCACTGAATTAGGAGATTGTAGTAGAGTCTTCAAGATATGACAGAGTATGTTTAAAGAAAGGATCTGCTCTGAGACACTGCTACTAAGATCTGTGTAACTAAAAAAAAGGAGTGGAGAGGAACAGGAGAGATCTCTCTGTTGGGAAGATTCCTGAGATAAGGGGGTGGCGGAGCAGAAAAACAGGATGCCCTATGTTAGGCATGAATCCTGGCAGCAGCTTGTACACTTCTCCTAGTTAGTGGGAAAGCCTTACAAACAGGAAGATCACAATGAAAGCTTGGCAGAATGCAAAAGGATGTTGTAGCACCTTTGAAATTAAGTGCGAGAAACATGTCTGTAGCATAAGGTGTACCTGATAAAGTAGGGCTTATTTATACACATCCATCCCCGCACCAGCCCAGGACCAATGTACTGCTCCTTACCTTTCTGGTGGTTAAGCCATCTGAGAAGCCCCCCTAGTTGCCCTGTCATGACCAGGTACCCTGTTTCTATGTCAGACAGGGCAATGGGGGGAGGGGTGCTTCTCAGATGAATCGACCACCAGCGCACAGGGGGGTGCTGTCTGAACAGGCCAGTCACAGCAAACCAGCACTATTTTACGCCAGAGTGAAGGCTCTTTACCCTGGGCTCAGATTGAAACCTCTGGATCTGTGTCTGTACAGGTATGATCGCACTCGATGCTGCCATGGGGGTACGATCACACTCAACGCTGCCATAGGGTTTGGCCTACATCATATAAACTAGATGACGTTAAGCTGGGGGGAAAGGCTTTTGGCCTAAAGAAGCAGATATTTCTTCTGTATTCTTCTGCCAATCACTGTTGCTGGAAAGTAAGTACAGAACTCATAAAAGTACTTTTTTTGAACTACAACTCATAGAATCATCTGGCCAGTAACATTTCTAAGCTTTGTGTCAAAGAGAGTGAATGAAATGTTTCAAAAGAAGATGTGTGTGGGAGGGAGTCCTCAAGAAAAGAAGGAGATCAGTGTTTTGTTTACCTTGATTCCTAAAATATAGGTTTTATCCAAGACTTAGAAAAAGCACAGTCTAAATTGACAGGATATTCATTAATAATATTAAGTAAATAAATACCATACAAAAATCCATCAGTGATATCTGTACTGGTCAACGGAAATGCACAATATACTTGTTGCAAATAAATATGTTATATTTGTACTCTTCCTTTTCATAAACAAGCCCAGTGTTTTAAAACAATAAAATTCATATTGAAACTATAACATAAATAAAATACAGCCATCTAAAACTGAAATGAGGATATTAAAATTGCCAGATAAAACTTTTACGGTCAAAAATGTCTGTTTAAAATAAAAAGAATATCTTTGCCTACTAGTGGAAGACCTTTCAGCATTGAGAGTCACTGATTCACTTGGCAGAAACTTGCAAGGAAGTTTGTGTAAGAAATGGACATTCCTTGTAATGCAAATTTTTCCGGAGGTCTTTGAACATGACCATGGAGCCCTATGAGGATTACACATTAACTAGTCTAATTAAATCCTCCTCAATTTGAAATGGTTGATCAGTGAAATAGAGTTCTTTTGTAAGTAGAAATACACTTTTTGTGGGAGATGGACCTGTCTCTGGATCTGAACTGGAATGTCAGATTTACCCATAGATAAGATGAAAATACAAAAAGGGATGGTATTCTATTTTTTTCCTGTCAGTTCTTCTCCTTGGTTTAGGTGAAGACTAAATGACTTGCAGGTGAAGTAGTAAAGCCCTTTCTTAGTATTATCTCAGTGTGAATGGGAGTCACATTTTTTGTACTCCTTTTATACAATTCTCTGCATGTATATAACTGGCACACCACAGAAAATATTAGTTTAGGGCTTGTCTCCTTGGAACCTTATATCCTGTGTGTAAAGAATTTCTGTTTGGACAAAGGTTCAGTCTCATCATTTACCTCCACCTATAGAGAAGATCCTAATGAGCAAAGATATACAACTGAGTACCAGAGTTAGAATCGTCCAAGCCATGGTATTCCCAATTACTATGTATAGCTGTGAGAGCTGGACTGTGAAAAATGCAGATAAAAACCATCACCTCATTTGGCATATGGTGTTAGAGAAGAGTTCTGAGGATACAATGGACAGCCAGAAAGATAAACAAATGGGTCCTTGGGCGAATCAGACTGGAAATACCCCTGGAGGCCAAGATGATTAAATTGAGGCTATTGTACTTTGGCCACATCATGAGAAGGCATGGCTTTTTGGAAAAGACAATAATTCTGGGAAAGGTTGAGGGCAGGAGAGGTAGACTTCACAGCAGATGGCTAGATTCAATTAGGGAGGACACAGGCATGAGTCTGAAGGAAATAAGCAGAGCAGCGGAAGACAAGGAGACTTGTCTCATCCACAGGGTCGTCATGAGTCAAAGTTGACTCAAGGGCCGCTAACAACAACAGCAATTTGAAGTGAATTGTATATTTTACAAAGAATTGTACCACCTCACCTGTTGGGCAGTACTCTCCCTAAGAAATTTAGGCCTTTCTGTATCATTACAGTTTTTTTTTTTTAAAAAACAAAAACATAAATCTGCGTTTTCCATCTGTACAGGGGTCTCCCTTTGGGATCCCCTTTCTTAAGAGAATTTTGCATACTTCAAACACACAAGCTACAATATTTGTTTTACTGCATTTTCCATCAACTCAAGTAATCAATGATGATTGTTATGTTAAAAAATCTCACTGGATATTTCAAGTGATTAATTAGTGTCTGGTAATACAGCTTTCCTCCCACCTTCACCATTTTTGGATATTCAGGTTTTTTTAAAAAAAATGTTTCTTTGTGCCAAAGATTTTCCATGTTCACTCATACCCACAATTGCCAGGAAAATGTGATCTGTAAAGGATCACATTTTAACAGATGTGTTAGTTAATATGACATGTTATGATGTACTGTGCTGTGGCTGGATTCAGCTTCACCACTGCCTTAGAAATAGGAAGTTGTCAGTGGAAGAATGATTACTCTAAGTCACAGATTGGCCTGTTCACTGGGCCTTTATTGGAATCTTCTCGACATTACCAATACCATACTGGAATTGGAAGGGGTCTTGAAGGTTACCTGGCATTGTAGGTGCCAGAACGGATGGGCACACAAACATGTGACTCCCACTCACATTCAGAGAGTGCCAATATAAGTGTATACATAGAAGTAAGTATTGTGCAATATTATACAGTCCATGTTAGTGCACATATGAGCAGAGGTTTGTGTATGAGTATACACGTGACTGTATGGACATATAAAACTGAACATTAGCCTATGTCTTCATGTATGAGAGAGAGATCTGAATTTTCTATCTACTACGTGTCAACAAAATATTAGCTCTGCATATTTACTTCATAGTAAGTCCTACTGAATACAATAGGACTTCTAAGTAAAATCTAATAGGGTTGTACTATGCAATTTTAAAATTATGCCACCCCCCCCCCATGTTCTGTGTTAAATTGTATTTATATCTAAGTTTAAAAAACGATCAGGTTACTGCATTTAGAGCTACCGTGTCCCATCTGTACTGATCAGGTATTGTATTATTATTGCTAAGAAGGCTTTTTTGGGAATATTTTGCAAAGGCTAAAGTGTGGTTGGAACATACCTTACTGATTGTGCAGAAAAGTCTGAAGAGACATTGACATGAAAGCTGTCCTGGTAGCATGCAATTTATGAAATTATTATTGACTGACAGGTTAGAGGCAATGTAAACTATCAAGCTGAGGAAGGGATCTGAATCTGAAAAAAACCAATTTCCAAATAAGAAATTACAGTGCATGGTTTTGATTGAGTTTTACCTCAGCTAAAATAATGAAGATTGCCTGTTACATTTTCTGCAGTGTGGTGCAGTATAGTGCAGAATCCATTGTTATTAAATGATGGTGGGTTTTTGTGTGTGTGTATGTGTGTGTGTTGTTGTCAGCTACAACAATTTCAAAAGAACACAATCTGTGTGAAAGAATGGATAAAATTCAGGGAGTAGCATCAAGGACTTTGGAGCTCAGAAAACTGAGTTTGGCAGTGCTAATTTGTATTAAAGTTGTTGTTGCATGACAGCAGGAAAAAGATTTAATGCTTGCCACCTGAATCAAGCCATGGAACATTGGTTTCTATAACTGCCATGAATTTGAATCAAGGCCAGTATCTCTAAATTTGAAATAAACTGATACTGTCTTGGAAAAAAATAGATCACTTATGTGTGGAAATGTATGTAGAAAATACTATTTCAATTTAATTTTTTAGCAGTATATATATTTCCTATTATTACTATTGGCCTGTTTTGCTTCTTTCTGTTAGAGGTGGGTATAGATGGGACTGTATTGCCCCAAAGCCATTTATTATCAGCACACAGCTCTAAACAAGCAGTGATTTTCAAACAACCACAGGTTCCAGTTTATACCCCCACTGTCACTGTGCAACCACTCTATCAGAATGTCTTTTTTCCCCTCCCTGTCATTTTGTTAGTACATAGATGTATTTCTACCATCTATGCAGAACTTACCCAAGAGAGTTTACTCAAGAGGTGCAAAGACATTTGTTGCTTCATTTCATGGGGAAGAGAATCTGGGTTGTGACCTGTGAAATCCACTCCCTCCCCCAAGTAATATACTCTTTGGTTTCAGAGAGC
The DNA here is from genome assembly GCF_019175285.1 of Sceloporus undulatus. Lineage (NCBI taxonomy): Eukaryota > Metazoa > Chordata > Lepidosauria > Squamata > Phrynosomatidae > Sceloporus > Sceloporus undulatus. Next base: position 333,075,042 of record NC_056522.1, read on the forward strand.
AACATATAATTCAGGTGACTGGGTTTCCTTCAGACTGGGGATGGGATGTTTCAATTTACCTCTGCCCCATGTTAGTTTCCTAGATCTTCACTCATAGATCATTCTTCCTAATTTGTGCACAAGTCTGTAGTTTTTTTTATAAAAAGAAAATTTGCACTAATGCATTTAATCCCATAATATTTATGCATTTATTTATTGAATTTATATCCCACCTTTCCTCTGCCATGGAAGCCAAGGTGACCTACTTAACAATTTAAAATAGAAATTACCTAAAATGTTTTGTTACAAAAAAAAAAAAAAAAAAAAAAAAAAAATAACAATTAAACAACAGTAATATTAAAACAGCTAGGTAAAACAGTTTGAAATACAGTCAAAACATAACTTAAAACATACCATATAAAAACACAGCACTCTGCTTTCAGTTTTGTACTGCCATAAATATTCCCATATTTACACACATTTTATCCATATATATATCATATGCATTTTGATAAGTTTTTGTTGCCAAGAGCTGCATTGCCAAGTACTTTCGACTTGGTCCATGGTTTAATTTGGGAGCACAAATTAGAATAAAACATAAAATTTGTGCTACATTAGATGAAAAGATTATCTAGTCCACTGCCTTTTTACATTGTTTGACTATATACCTTTGGGAATCCCACAATAGAACATGAGGCAATGTCATTGTCCTTCCTGTATTCCCCAGTAACTGGTACTGAGAGAGATGCTATCTCTGATACTGGAAATAATATATTGCTATCATAGCTACTAGCCACTTATTGGTTTTCTAAAAATGCAAATCAGATAAAACCCTTGAGCATTTGTAAACCAAATGTGACATTCTGCAAGTAAAGTGGCATTTCCATCCAGCAAATGCAGCAGAAGCTTCCTGCTGAAGGGAAAAGATGGAGCAGAGACTGGCCAAGGTCCTGTAACACACTGGTGGAATGCAATTATCTGCCTGCATAGTTACAGCGTCAGTGGAGACCACTCTCTCTTCTCCTGCTGCCTACCCTAAATGCAGAGCAGCAGCTGAAAAGCTGGCAGATACAGGCGGGTTACAGACGGGCAGGGGAGGACGTCTTGGAGGTGTATTCAGCTGAATGCGGAGCCTCCAGACGGCCCGCCCCGGGGGCGTGCTTCAGGTGTTGGAGCTTCTACACGGGGGGGCAGTGAAGATGCCTCACCTGGGTCCGTTTCGGACCCGTAGCTTCCATACCGCCGCCTCGGAGGACACTGCAAAAAGAGAGGCAGCTTCCGCACGGGCGGCCCAAACCGCGGCTTTTTTTCTTTTGCCGCATGAGAGGTGCGCAGCTTCGCAGCTGCAGCGCTAAGCAGCGGCGGCAGAAAGCCTGTCTGCGCATTTAAAGCACCCAAGCCCCTTTAAACTTTTTCCCTGTGACTTTAAAGCTAGGCAGGAGTGGTGTGAGGTAGCAATGTCCAAACTCTGTCCTTCCAGGCGTTTGGACTTCATGTCCCAGAATCCCAGACCACAGGGCAAGGTGGCTGGGTATTCTGGGAGATGAAGTCCAAACGCCTGGGAGGACAGAGTTTGGAGATTGCTGCTTTGGGGACCAGTGAGCCAGGCATGGTGGGAGGAGAGAACAGGAAGGGTAGAATAGAGTAGATAGGGCTGGGAGGGAACACATGCCCTGGGAGGCGAAATGATGTCTTTATGGGACATCATGGGACCTAGTGCCTTGTCAGTGCTCCCTGCCCCTTGATCCCAGGCCCTCTCTAGTTGCCCTTTGCCTTTGGGGGCAAGTTTAGAGGGCATCAAAAGGTCTTGGGCACATTCAAGCTCCGGGGTCTCTTTTTTTTTTCCTTTGCCGGCTGGCGAATGCGCAGCTGCGCAGGGCTAAGCAGCGGCGGCAGAAAGCCTATGGGCACATTTAAAGTGCCCAAGCCCCTTTAAAACAATGGCGGTCTCCTGCCAGCTGGTGATCAGCTGGTGTTGGCATCCTTGTCCGCTTGCACTTTGCCAGTGTCAGCAGCATCATAGATGCCTCCTCTCCTTTGGTCCCCGCACTCCTGCTGAATCTGCAGTGCGCAGCCACAGCTGTCTCCGCTGCCACCGCTGTCCCCCTGCCATCTCCCCTCACCTCCTTTGTACATATGTCAATATTTACAGTTTTAGCGTTTTTTATTGTTAGGTGAAAATGGCAGAGGAATGTGTGTAGGGGTGCACTTTAAAGTCCAAACTTTCCAAGCAGCGCATGCGTACATGTTGCTCTAGGGTTAGGGTTAGGGTTAGGGTTAGGGTTAGGGTTACGAGGCTTAAAATGCGCCGCAGCTGTGCCTCAGCTTCCACAGCTGCATGGCAGCGGACGTTGCAATTAAAGCCTGACTGCAAACTGCGCATGTTCCAAGACCCCAACTCACTATGCGACGGAGCTTTTAAATGGGCAACTTAAAGTAGCGGCGTAGCAATTCTGGTGTACCGGTGCAGCAGCTCTCATGGCTTCTTCCACGTCTCGATATGTGTCAGCATTCAGGTAGGACTGCTCCAGTTTCTGCAGTTACTCCAGTTTCTGGGACCATATAGCTATAATGTCAGCCGTCTCAGTATGAGACCAAGACGTCCCCCTGCCTTTTCTCGGGGTGCTGGTGGATGGCTGAGCCATCCTGCCTGGTGGCAAAGGGGAGCCGCCACACAGCTGTGCCAGGAGCAGCCGAACTGTGCCCGTTCCCAGGTGAGAATGGCGCAGGAATGTGTGTAGGGGGTCACTTTAAATCCCAAACTTTCCCTTTTCACTTTCTACAACCAAAACATCCGCCGGCAAAAGTTACAACTTCCCGCGGTTCTAGCAACGCATGCGCACAAGTGGCTCTAGGGTTAGGGTTACGAGGCTTAAAATGCGCCGCAGCTGTGCCTCAGCTTCCACAGCTCCATGGCAGCGGACGTTGCAATTAAAGCTTGGCTGCAAACCACGCATGTCCCAGGACCCCGACCCATTATGGGACGCAGCTGACACGGAGCTTTTAAACCGGCAACTTATATTTGCGGCGTAGCAATTCTGACGTATCGGTGCAGGAGCTTACAGACGGAGTTGCGCAAGTACGTATCAAACAGAAAAGAAGCGGAAAAAAGCAGCACCTTTTTAATGCCGCTTCTTCCCGCTTGGGGCGTGCGGGGGGCGTGTTCATGACGGCATTCAGGTAAAGCCCGTCTGAAGGCTCTACCTTCATGACGTCATGAGTACATCCCTTTTTGCCCGTCTGTAACCCGCCACACTCTGTTTTCTCAGCAAGCAATTGGGATTAGAGGTATGCCTTAGCATGTTCCAGCTGCTCTTGAGTCTGGAGACAAAAAGAATAGTATAAGGTTGCTCTTTCTTTCCTGAGAGCTCAAGTACAGCTGTAATGCCTTGGTTGACTTGTCTCCCAAGATATGGCTCCCAGCTGCTTTTGCATACCCAGGTTGGAGGCATTTGCAGAAGGAGGTACTGAATACCTCCATACACAAAAAAGTTCATATGCTGGTAGTGTAACCAAGGTCTATGTTGCTGTATCCTATCAACAGGATGGCAGCCAGTATTTCCAGTTCTCCCTGTTCTCTGATCCTGCCAACCTTACTCTTCCAAGGGATCCCTGCAGAGAGAGAGAGAGAGAGAGAAAGTAAGATTTTTTAAAAATCAGTGCCCTGCATGTGTTCTCATACACCAATCTGGGTCTGCGCAAACAGGTTATTGTTGTTTGCTGGTACATTTGGTAACCAAAAATGCATATTAGTGGAAGTAATTAACAGTATTAACAACGAAATCTGTATAGAGCCAGTCAGATTCCATAAAATTGTATGTTTCAAGGAAGATTGTTGTTATGTGTCTTCAAGTAAACTCTGACTTACGATGACTCTCACATAGAGTTTTCTTGGTAAGCTTTATTTGGAGAAGGTTTGTTCTTATCTTCATTAAGTCAGAGAGAATGAAGATTGCCTGAGGTCACCCAGTGGGAATTCAAATTGTGGTTTCCTGGACTACTAGTCAGCACTCAAGTCTTCACTTCACTGGTTCTCCTAGGACCTGGGGTTATGTGTTAAGGAAGCACCACTTACCAATTTTGACAAATAGAGTGATGCATTAGAGCATTTGGATCCAAAATAAACACCTTTATTTTATTGGTCTTTTAAAAGATTAATTGGTTTCCAGAAAATTCTTTTGTGTCCATGCTGTCTTGAATTGAATGCATAATATTTTTTTTCCAGTTACTATTTGAGAGTTTCCTCAGGGTACTAACAATTTTTAAGTTTGTTAGTAGCTGACAAGTGGCTCTTCAGAGGAAAGCACAGTAACTACTGATGGGATTGAAATTTTTAAGTTAATGGTTGGACTGAATAGGTTTAAGCAGGCAAGATGAGTAGAGCAAGTTTCAACCTGAGGTAGGGTTGTTTAGATCAATCAAATTAGTGTAGGGCTGGAAGACTATGCAGATTGTTGACATTTGTAGCAGAAGCAGTTGACTATCTAGAGGTTTGGAATCACCACAAAGTCCTGAACCAATTAGTCAAAGTTCACACTTCACCATGCCCTCTCCTTCTATCTTGAGAATTAATTGATTACTTTCATAACATTCTGCATGCTTAGGACCATAAAATTTGAGTTAATATATGGACATAAATCCTACAATAAGGAATAGCAACAATTTTAAAAGAACAAAACAAAACAAAAGGTCTAGCAATATAAGGCATCTGTATGTCCAAGGAGGAAAAGGTACTGCCTGGAGCAAGGTACTGTATGTACTTCTACAGTAAGATCAAGCATAAGCTAACTGGAAAACATGAAATCACATGTCAGAGTTACTCACTAGTTTATTTTGTTTGTTTAAAGCCCACCTTTTTTTATAATAATGTAATTAAAGGTGGCTTACAACCTACTGAAATAGAACAAATTAAAAACTATATAAAAACATCAGTTAAAAATATAAAAGTTGTATATTACAAACCACAGATAATGTAGATAAATTACAAAATAGCAAGATTTAGTGATTTGTAGTTATTTGAATGTTGGACTAGGACACTGGGAGACCAGGGTTTGTATCACCACTTGGCCACAGAGACCTAGTGGGGGACCTTGGGCATTTCATGCTTTCTCGGTTTCAGAAGAAGGCAATGGCAACACCCACCCATCCCTGGACAGATCTTGCCAAGAAAACTGTTATAGGTTTGTCTTAGGGTTGCTGATTAAGTCAGAAATGACCTGAAGGCACAACAACAACAACAACAACAACAACAACAACAACAACTGATTAATGGACTTGGAGATGCATATAGCAAGGCTGGTAACAAGAGAAGCAGAAACAAGGAAGATTTGAAAGGAGAATGCCTAGCTATCAATCTCAGTGTTGACGAGAGATATACTGTGGCCCAGGATTGTGTGTTAATAAAGGTGACTGTGGCAGGGTACAGTACAGACCACCCAAAAAGGACGGTCTGCCTGCGCCTTGTTTTGCTGCCTGAGGAAGCTGTAGCAGACAAACCGTGCGGCTTCCTTGCACAGCAAAAAGAACCCGAATAGTGCCTGTATTCTCCTTATTCTAACTGAAAAGTATTGCAAAGATAATCAGAGCTCCTTTATTAAGTACTTGTTTGGGAAACTTTGGGGCTCGACAGACGGGCGGTGAAACGCTGCCCATGTTTGGCCCAGATAGTTGCTGCAGCAACCAAATGGCGCAACAATGATCCTCTCCCTCTCGGGAACACAAAAATAAGCTGTTTGTGTGCTGTAAAGTCAGCGCCTTTTGGGTGCTGTGCCACACTCCATAATCATGGCACCCTCCATGTAGATGGGGGCATGCTATGATTGCAGCGTGTTGGTGGACTAGGGCTTCTGGGCATGTAAATGACCAGCCTCATCTAGCCCTAGTTCGCTGGCAGGACGGCGCAAATCATCTGTCTGTGCTGCCCCATAGATTGCATGTGTTATTTTTTGCTCTGGTAGTATTGTGAGCAAAGCTGTGGTCTGGCAACCATTAGGCCCTGTACCATATGTATGTGATGACAGATTGCAAACAAACCAATACAGAATTCCAATATTGGTTTAAGTAATAGTGAATGCACAATTTGTTTTTATAAAAACCTGTAGAGTTTTAAATGTAGAACTCTCATATATGGATTTGATTTAACACTTCTTATGGGTCCTGAAGAAACTATTTTGATAGAGTTGCACTTAAATGGGATATAACTTGTATATTAGTTCCTACTGGGAATTAATCTTGTTTCAGTTGAATTTAGAAAGGACAATTTTTTGATCTATTGTGAACAGCACAACAGTCCAGACACCTTTGGTTTTATATACAACTTGTGTTTAATATCCTCAATTTTTCTGCTCTGAGCTTTGGAGAAGGAAGGAAATAAATGCAGTAGTCACTTTAAATGGTAGAGGAAATTTGGAAATCCTGAAAGTAGCTAACCAACTCAAATTATTTGATGTCTTTGTTGTAGTATAACATGCTTTCTTGAGTTGTCTTTCATGGCCCTGATAGAGCCCTGAGGATATACTCCATTTCAACCTGCTTTAACCTTTTGCCATGCCTCCTTGGCATGGAGGAAAGGAATCTCTTTGGAACCTTTCAATGCTACTCCTTAATCAGTTGAAGTGCTGCCTCTATGATAGGAAGAGTTGTCCCTCTCACCCCAGGTTATGCCAATCTGAGAGGCTAGAGAAGGGCTAGACATTTAACCTACATCTGTGGTATGGTAATACTGAGCATTTCCTCTGGGCAGGGAGGTCAGAGTTGAAACTTTAAATGATTAATTTTTACCAGATACATTCAATTTAAAATGCCTCAGGGCTCAAACCATTTTGTGAAGCTTACATGCTTGTAAAAATAGCACAAGCAACATTGAATTATTTTTAACATAACATAAATTGAATGAATTTAAAGTTCTACAAAGGTGGTATTTCTTAAAAAGAATTAATGGGAGAATGAATCTGTCAACATTTATTCTGTCATCTAGTTTTAGAAGCCCAAGAACTGAAGAATAGCAGTTTTAGGGTTCATAAAATTAGGCTTATAGAATTACAGAAGCATAGAGTTGGAAGAGGCCACAAGGGCCATCCAGTTCATTCCTCTGCTATGGAGGAATATACAGTTAAAGCACTTCTGACAGATGGCTACCCAATGTCTGTTAAAAAGCCTGCAAAGAAGGAGACTTTACCACCACATATTCCACTGGCAGACAGTTCTTACCATCAAGACATGCTCCTAATGTTTATGTGGAATTAGGCTTTCCATATCCCGCCTCGGGGTGGGACTTTCCCGGTTTGGGGCGAGTCCGCATGGTCCCGCCCTGGTTTGGCCCCACCCCCGGGAGCCCCCCCCCAGCGAGGCCCTGGAGGCGGCTCCGCGATCGTGGAGTCCTCCAAGGCTTCTCTGGGGCTTGGGAGACGCCCCCAGGCTCCAGGGAGGCCCTGGAGGCGGCTTCCGCGATCGTGTAGTCCTCCAAGGCTTTCTCTGGGGCTGGGGAGAACGCGTCTCCCAGCTCCAGCGAGGCCCTGGAGGCGCTCTGTGATCGTGGAGTCCTCCCAAGGCTCTCTGGGCTTGGAGAACGCTGTCCCCAGATCCAGCGAGGCCCTGGAAGGCGGCTCCACTATTGTGGTGTGGAGTCCTCCAAGGCGTAATCTGGGGGCTGGGTAAACGCGTTTCTCTCCAAGCGCCAGGGAGCCTTGGAGGGGCCTACGCGTCGGGAGTCCTCCACGCTTCTCTGGGGGCTTGGGGAAACGCGTCCTTCCAGGCTCCAGCGAGGCCCTGTATGCGGCTCTCTCGGCGATCATGGAGTCCCTCCAAGCTTCTCTGGGGGGCGTGGGGAGACGCGGTCTCCCAGGCTCCAAGCCGAGCCCTGGAGGCGGCTCGTGATCGTTGAGTCCCCCTCCAAAAGGCTTCTCTGGGGCTTGGGAGACGCTGTCCTCCCAGGCTCCACGAGGCCCTGGAGGCGGCTCCGACTATTGGTGGAGTCCCTCCAAGGCTATCTGGGGCTTGGTAGCAAAAACGCGTTCTCTCCCAGGCTCCAGGAGGCCTGGAGGTGGCTACGCGATCGTGGAGTCCTCCAAGGCTTCTCTGGGGCTTGGGAAAAACGATTCCTTCCCAGGCTCCAGCGAGGCCCGGGAGGGCGCTCTGCGAGCATGGAGTCCCCTCCAAGAAGGCTTCTCGGGGGGGGCCCCTTGGGAGCCTGTCCTCCCCAGGCTCCAGCGGGCCCTGGAAGGCGGCTCCGCGATCGTGGAGTCCTCAAGGAGGCTTCTCTGGGACTTGGGAGACGATGTCTCCCAGGCTCCAGTGAAGGCCCTGGAGGTGGCTCTCCGATATCGTGGATCCTCCAAGGCTTCTCTGGGGCTTGGGAGACGCGTTCTCCCAGGCTCCAGGGAGGCCCTGGAGGTGGCTACGCGATCGTGGAGTCCTCCAAGGCTTCTTTGGGGCTTGGGAGATGCTGCAATAACCTAGCTCAGTCGGGGGGGGGGGGGAACCCCCCCCGGGAGGGATCTTCCCCCCCCGGGGGGCGGTCCCCAAAATGAGAACCGAGCGCAGGCGGAGAAGGAATCCTCCCTTCAGCAAGCATCCTTTCCCCCCTGGGCTCCGTTCGCAAAAACGGAGAACAGGGGGAAAAGAAAGCCTCCCTGAGGGGAGAATTCATTCTCCGACTGGGCTCCGTCCTTGCTGAAAACGGAGCACAGGCGGAGAAGGAATCCTCCCCTCAGTGGGGCTCTTTTTCAAATGTAGGATCCCCCCCCCCAAAAAGCATTACATTTGAAAATTTTGTCCTACATTTGTCCCGGTTTGGAGGTCCTGACTACTGGCAACCCTATGTGGAATCTCTTTTCCTGCATTTTTAATCCATTGCAATCACATGATTTTACACTGCTTTTACTTTTACACCTAGACAACTTCTACAGGAAAGAAGAAACCCTTAAAGTAAACAAAGTTTGGCTACCAGTCCTGAAAAATACCAAAATCAAGACCCAGCAAGTGCAAATGAAAACCACCCAGGGCCAGGCGGGTTTCCCAGAAAATGGATCACTAATTAAATGGTTGCCTTGAGGCCTTGCCTTTCAGCAACAAATCAACACAGAGGCAGGTTACAGACCGCCTCTTTGAGGCGGGCTGCACCCGCCCCTTTCCCCGCCGGATCGGGGCCTGAGGTGCTAGAACGGCAGCCGCTGAGGCTCCGATCCGCCGCTTTTCAGGCTGCGGGGAAGCAGCAAAACGCCGCTTCCCCGCAGCCTGAAAAGGGGTGTCTTTGGGGCTTCAAGCCCCAAGGACACCCCGCGGTGGTGGGGAGGGGGGAAAGGGGCCGCTTGGCCCCTTTCTCCCTTGCTTCACTGGGCGCAGCCGTCTGAAGGCTGCGCCCAACGAAGTAAAGCGGCGCCGCGGACCAGGAAGGAGCTCCGAAACGGAGCTCCTTCCTGGTCCGCGGAAAGGGCGCCCTAGGTGCCCTGCCGCGGATTGAGGATGTCACGTCCGCGCCGCCCTGTCTAGAGGCAACGCGGCCGTGACGTCCTCACGGCGGCGGCCATATGGAAGGGCCGCCGCCGTTTAGTGCGTGACGAGCACACACTAGGGTTAGGGCGGTGCGGAAGCACCGCCCTTTTGTAACCCTAGTGCGTGCTCGTCATGCACTAAAGTGCCGGTTTGTAACTGGCCAGAGATGAACATGTAAATCACTTCGTCTCAGCCAAGGGTCACACAGTATATAAACCCCACAAACTTCCATGCCAGCATTCTCCCACAGATGCTGGCAAAATGTCAATAATCAACTCTTCTAGAACATAGCCACATAACCCGAAAAACCCACGAAAAACCACAGATGATTAGTAGTTTCATTTGAAAGAGAGATAAAGGGCAGAACTAACAATTTGCCGAAGAGGCCAACCTAGCATATTCCTGACTGTGATGGGCTGAGGCCTTGGGTGACCTAAATCATTCTGCTGCAAACCTAGAACCCTAGTAATGGAGCACACTCTCACATTTTTCCTCTTTGTTAATAAATTGATTTTTTCTTCTTCTTTAAAACCTTGATAAATTTTCTTTTGTTGTAGTGGGGTGTGTTTTCTGGCTGGCTACAATTAAAAGGACTTGGTTCAATACTGAAATTAACACACACCACTGCTACAGGGTGAGGTTTTTGGTAGTAAATTGATGCGGCATGTAGGCTAAGCAGAAAAGTGACACAGCCATTTAGCTGCTGAGTTCCAACATCCCTTGAAAGCAAGTGTAGAATCAAGTTTCTAAACAGTAAATTCTACATGCACAATTCCATGTCCCACAATTCAGATTATTGTGGTTAGATAATGGACACTCTGTGTGTGTAACAACTGGAAATGTTATGAAGTGTAGAATAAAAAAAATGCTGAACAGGTAGCAGGCATGTTCTGTCTCCTTTCCTAGCAGACATGAGAACAGTACAAGCAACTTCCTAACAGGAATATTTACTCTCCTGGACTGTTCCCAGCTATGTCTATATCCTTGAACTGCTACGTTAAAGCATAAACTATATAGCATACACAAAAGAAAATTCTTTTGATGTAACTGGACAGTTAATTACATTTGGGAATGATGCTTATTCTATTGCAGGGTGCATCCATAGCAATTAATGTGTTTTAAAATATTTAGTACCAAAATTAAGATGAAATATATTTAAATGGTTATTTATGGTAAACCTTGGCTATAGAAATGCACGTGCATAGTATGGACAATTTGATTTGTGGGTGTGTATGTGTAAACGTGCATGAGGTATTCATCCACCTGGGCCAAACAGACGAGTTTTCAGTGATGTAACCTATTAAGATGGAGCAGTTTTTCTGTGGTGCTGCCCTGCAGTGCTGAAAATAAGTTATGAATGCAGCACTGTTCAAGAGCAGAAAGGTTTGCTTGGAAGTGAGTGGTGTGCCTGGGCCCCTGCTATTGAGAAGATGCCAGTCAGGAATGAAAACGTCTTTCATGAAACTATAGCTGACTTCCTTGTGATACAGTACAATAATGCAAAGAATCTTAAATCCAACTAATGTTTTAAAACAGATGCAATACTTTTAAAGTAAGGAGGATGTATTCACTTATAATTGGGCTATATTAACTGATCACACCTAAAAAAATAATGTTGTCTTCCTCTCTGTACTCTCATTTCCTAATGAAAAATTGAATAAATCAGGCATTTATAACCCCTTCTTCGCTCTAGGATCTCTTTTTGTGCCTCTTGATTGTAAGTACAAAAGATGTCTTCTGAGAAGAAAAGCTTTGAGCATGACATCAGAATAAAGGAATGCTCCACACAATGCAGCGTAGTAACAGTATTGCTTGTTTAAAATAATGTTTTTAAAGCAATGTTGGAAGCAAAACTTCAGACAAAAATGCAGCAAATGCTGTTCATCTACGTATGTTTTGCTCTTTATAAGGTAGTGATTTATAAGATTAGCAAAGTTATTCTTCATCACAAACTGGTGGTTAAAATAGCATTTCACATGTAAGTAAAGGAGAACTTGTACTTGGTGAAAGGATGTGAATCTGAGTTGTAGGGAAAAAATCAGAATGATTAAACACCACCTATTGATAGCTCTTATCAAGACATGCTTCATGTAACTAATCTCTGATGCAGACACTATACCTTTTATCAACGAAAAAAGAGTGGGGGGAGGAGGAACATAAAGGCTCTTCTACCTTTAGAGAGGCACCAAAGATCTACTCAAACTGTTTGGATCTAACTATTTATTGATTATTTATTTTGCAAATATATTTTTATCCCTCCCTTTTATCATGAGGTCTCAGGCCAGCAAACAGATTAAAACAGTATAATTTTTTTAAAACAATCTTTGATTAAAAATCAATGAATAATTTAAACAAGATGAAAACATATTGGACAATCAGATGCATGAGGATGTAGGCTCAAGTCATTGAAAGTGTCTGCCTCCAACTTCTATCTTTCAGTTAGTCTCAAACATGTTGCAAGATCCCTTTGTATAATGATTTTCCAGACTAACATGGCTGTGTCTTTGGACTGTGTACCACTGTGAGTCATGCAATTACACTAAGGAGCTTATGAAGATATTATTGTAGTTGAGTATGAACTCTCTCTATTAAGTTTCTCTGCCATTGAGAAAAAAATGTAAAAATGAGAGGGAAAATAATAATCTAAATCTATAGTCAGAATTATTCTCAAAATGGAAGCCCAATTTCTCCTTAAATTCCCTTAAGACATTAGGTAATAAGAAATACTCCTTTGGTAATTAGGAGCAGCTATAGAATAAAAGGAAATTCTGAAGTGTTTTTCAGTCTCATAAAAAGAGAAGAGATGTCTAAGAGATTTAAAACTCAAAGTATTTAAGATTAGTGTAATCTATTGATTTAATAACATGCTAAATAAAAGATGCATTCAGAAATTAAACACAAAATAATAGCAATAGCAAGTGCATTTCTATACTGCTTATTAATGTACTATAAGCTAATTGTCTTCAACAATCTGGGTACTCATTTTAGTGACCTTGGAAGGATGCAAGCCTGAGTCGAACTTGAGCCCTGGCTGGTATTGAACTTGCAGCTTTATGGTTTGTGAGTGAGTGGCTGCAGTACAGGCATTTAACCACTGTGCCACCAGGTGACTTAGAGCTTATACAGACTGGCCTGAAAGGCGGCTTCAATCTGCCCACAGGATACCATGATGCCACGTGCTGCTCCACATGGCACATGGCATCATGGCATCATGGCACCCTTTCAAGGGCACAAAAAGGAGCTGCTTTTTGCGGCTCCTTTTTGCACTCTCGAAAGGCCAGATTGGGGCTGTGGCATGAGGGTGACACAGCCCCAATTTGACATAAAAAAGGGCGGCTGGAGGCTGCCTCTTTGGGTGGTCTGTAGAGCCCCTAGATATTAAGATAAAATAAGGATATGTTATTTTTCCTTAAGAAATGTCTTTGTCCTCCTAGCACCTCTATACCTCTGCTTTATAACTGTGGGCCAAAGCAAATGGCCTAGAAAGAGCAGCCTGTGGCCCCTCCAGACCACAACAATCACATGGCCTGCTCCCAAAGCAGGCTGCTATGGAAGTCCCAAGCAGGCAGCCGGCAGGAGCGGATTAAACCCACTACTAAAAGGGCTGGCTCTTGCTGGCTTGGCACAGCCACCATGTGGCTTCTGGCTGCTTTGGGGGCATGCATCATCTAAACACCCTTCCCCCAAAACATCCAGAAGTTGCTTTATTTGGCCTGTCTGTTTTGAGCCTGCATCTGCATTGCGAAAGATTCTGAAGTGGATGAAAGAACTGTCTTGAATAATGAGGGATGGTTTCTGGGTAGAACAAAAGATGGGGACAAGATTTGTCTTTAGCTAATCTTTTTATGTGAATTTACTTTATGATTGAGGCCTAGTTTTGGGCAATCCCCCCTCTTTCAGTTTCTCTCGGCACTAGTGATATAAAATATCTGGAAATTTTGATCCCCCCCAAAGTATTTTGTCTGTCTCTGTGTGTATTTTAATCTTTTAAGCCACTCTGAGTACCAGTTTTGGGGAAAGGGCAGGGTATAAATAAATAAATATATTTATTTATGTAAATAAATACATAAACAATGCTATCTCTTTTAATGCCTTCAAATCATTTCCAACTTATGGTGAACTTAAGGTGAATCTATCATGGAGTTTTCTTAGTAAAATTTGTTTGGACAGGTTTGCCTTTGCCTTTCTCTGAGGCTGAGAGAGAGTGACTTGCCCAATATCACCTAGTGGGTTTCTGTAGTTGTTGGGGATTCAAGCCCTTTTCTCCAGAGTCATTGTCCAAGATTCAAATCAATATACTATGCTGGCTCTCTTCTGCATAGATACTTACATCTTAAATAAAAACATGAAACCATGTGAGAAGCAAAATGTTGTAATTTAAGATGCTGAGAACAACCCTAACAGGTTTTTTTTTACACAATATGTTGAACTATCCTAACAGACAGGACTAGGCTTTTTAATTTAAAATGGTTCACACCTAGAACATGTCTCTTTGCTGTGTTTATATTCCATGGGTAACTTTATCTCCTCCTTTTTTGTGGATGTGTCAGTACTTTTGGCACTGGATTTGTTTGTTTTTTAAATTAGTACTGTGTAGTATAAGAAGAGATAATTCTCGCAGCTCCAAGAATAAAGTGAAGATAAATAAAATAACCTATTTATTTATTTTAGCGCTTTATATCCCACCTTTCTTCCAATAACAGGACTCAAGATGTTTAAAACAACATGTTTAAAAACCACGTAAGTTAAACACTATACAAAGTGATTAATAAAAGTGTAAATATAATAGTTATTTTAAAACAATTAAACAATTTATAAAGTTAAAACACTGAACATTAAAAAGTAGTAACATTAAAGGCTACATACAAACCTTAAAAACAGTACTGCACAGTGTTAAAACCCCACCCCATTCAGTTTCTAAAAGCTTGGTGGAATAAAAAAGTTTTGACTTGCTGACAGAAGGAGATCAAGGATGGGGCCATGATGGCCTCTATAGGAGGGAGTTCCAGAGTCTGGGAGCAGGTACCAAGAAAGCTCTCTCCCTTGCTCCTAGAAAATGAACCTGGGAAGGTGGTGGGACAGGGAGAAGAGTCGCTCCATATAATCTTGGAGCTCCAATGGGCTCATAAAGGGAGATGGTGTTTTTTGTTAACTGCCCTTGAATCGACCTTGACTCATGCCAACCCTTGGATGAGACTCTTCCAACACTCCCTCTCCTCCACTGCTGGGAGATACGGTCCGTCAAATAGCCTGGACAATCCATGTCATTTTAATTTTTTTCAGAGGGGGCATAGTGTAGTTTGACTAAACATCCTTTGAAAATTAAGTTTCCAAAAGAAATAGCTCTTATTCCCTTAATGTTCAAGCACCAAAGGGCGATATTTTCAGAACAACTTTGCTTGTGTGTAAGAGTCTTAAATTAGGTGGTCAGATATTCAGAAGCAAGCAGTAGCCAGAAAATTTCACAATTTCCCTGTAATCATTTCCTTTCATCTTTTTTCTCCTTTCTTTAAAAAGCTGAACTCTATAAAGTGAAATTGAATGATAAGAAGTATGTGTCAATCAGAAATTGTCAAATTTACTTGACTGCCTTATTTATTTAAAGTGTGTGGAACAGGTGTACAAGTGATGTTTCTCTCCTGCTGCTTTGCCTGCTTGCTGGCTGCCTGCTGGTGCCTTCTTTGCAACTTAGGTAGTTATTTCTACAAAGCATAATTAAAATGAACGATACAAAATGTGTGTATGGAGGATCCTATTACACTCCTATTAAAATTTTCCAGATTTCTTCTTGTAAGGATGTTTTATTTTATAATCATACTATCTAATTCATAAATGAAAAAATGATATTAACTGTAAAGTTAGGCGGGATATAAACCGCCATATAGTACGTATTGTAAACGTACTAGGGTTAGGAAGGGGCGGTGCTTCCGCACCCCCCCTAACCCTAGTACGTATACAATACGTACAAGATGGCGGCGCCCCTTCCACATGGGCGCCGCCATCTTTACGTACTGGACGCATAGCATCCAAACGTGTCGTGGTGCCTATGACGTCGCGAATGCGACTGCGGCGCTTCGCCACGTCATCAGTGCGCCGCAAGAAGAAGCTCCGAAATGGAGCTTCTTTTTTGTTCCGCGCAGGAGCCGCGCGGTTTGGCTGCTGCAGCTCCCGCGCGGAGTAAATGGCGCCGGCGGGAAAGTGCCGCAAAGCGGCGGTTTGTATCCCGCCTTAGAAACATAAACTTATAAATCTACATTTCTATTTCTATGGCAGAAAAAATAAGTACAATGATAGTAATTTATAAAATCAGATGTATTCAAGAAGGATTGCTCAACTTCTTTATTTCTTATTTTCAAGATTTTTAAAATAATCAAAGTCATACAAAAACATTAACTACTGGCCAGCAGAACACTTCCAAAACCCACATTATGGTAGTACATTTATTAGGCCAACCACTATGTGCAGGGGTGGTGGGGAGGAATAGCAATAACAAAAGCAGCTTCATTTATATTCTGCTTCATACTGCCTAAGCAGTCTCTACGTGGCTTACAGTATGTGTAAGCTAATTGCCCCCAACAAGTTGGGTATTCATTTTAGCAACTTTGAAAGGATGAGCCTGACTGGTATTAAACTCACAACCTTGCCCATTTAACCTTGCATTTAACCACTGCACCATTGGGGCTGCTTCGAAGCCATTGAGATTACTTTAAGGTTGTACACACCGACACTATGAGCCATTGGGGTGGAGTGAGAGGCATGGTGACTGTACACCGCATGCCCCGACTCCATCCCCAAATCCATGTTATGCCGCCCACCTAACTGCATGGTGGGCAGTGTTTTGGCATTTCTACAGTGCAGCATTTGTATATGCTACGCCGAAGACACACCCCAAAAATACCACTGCAGTGGCAAGGGCACCTTTTTCCTAGCACTAGAAGGAGCACCTTTCTGTGGCTCCTTTTTGCACCAGGAACCAGCCAGGTTGGGGGCATGACATGCAGTTGTCACAGCTCTAACCTGGTGAGCAAAGGTAAGAGCTTTGAAAAATCAGGCCCTTGGGGCACCTGCTTTTTATAAAACCTTGTTTAATTATCAGATTTGTAGACTTTGAAATCTGCACATATTTTGTGCCTATTTTTCAGTTAGACTAATAATGGTATTACACTTATGATTTCTTAAAATGTA
Source organism: Sceloporus undulatus (assembly GCF_019175285.1). Taxonomy (NCBI): domain Eukaryota; kingdom Metazoa; phylum Chordata; class Lepidosauria; order Squamata; family Phrynosomatidae; genus Sceloporus; species Sceloporus undulatus. Next base: position 333,091,698 of record NC_056522.1, read on the forward strand.
GTATGTCAGCAAGTCATATTCAGACAAATACAGTAGCTGTGTTAGTCTATATCAGTATACAAAGAGATCTTGAAGCATCTTTGTGAGTGAAATTTTTTATAGCATAAGAGTTCATGAACATGATCAGATGTAATGAAGTAGACTGAGGGCTCATGCAGACTGGCAGCATGGAGTGGCCTTTGGTTACTCCAGCCCCGGCTGGAGCCCTGACACAAGACTGCAACAGTCACACAGATTTGGTTCCAGTCTGGGCAGCTGCCATGGTCTCCATGGCTTTTTGCTGCTCCTTTTTGAGACTGAGGACCTGTGTACACCGGCCATTAAGGCTGGCCTAGGGGTGGAGTCGGGGCATGGTGTCCACATGACCCATGCCCTGATTCCACCCCCAGGGTGGTGTGACACCACGCGCCGCTGCACAAGGCACGCAGCATTGTGGTACTCCTCTGACACTGCCTCCACATGACAGTGCCAAAGGAGCATCTTAAAGCTGAAGCACCATGGGTACCAGGGCACAAAAAGGAGCTGCTTTTTGTAGCTCCTTTTTGCCCCCTGGAAAAGCCATATTGAGGCTGTGGCATGTGGTTGCCATGGCCCTGATCAGACGCAGCTGGAGGTGGCTGCAGGCCGCCCATTAGGGGCAGTCTGCACAGCCTATCAGTCCACGAAAGCTTATGCTACAGATATCTTTCACTCACTCGCAAAGGTTTTACAAGGTCCCTTTATATGTTGGCTAGTATGTGTCTTTCGAGGACCTTAGCTTTATTTAGCTATTCTCTTATGGAACTACATTCAAACTTCACTAGCCTGAATAATTACTTATTAGCCTCCTTCATCTTAGATCATTGTACCCTAACCACTAGTAATGGACATATCTGGCAGCTTTTTATCTCCTCACTCTGTTTTGTCTTGCTACTGTATCAGTTTCTGATTTTGTTTTAAAAAATCTATGTAAAAATGCCAACATGTCTCTGTGTGTATGGGAATATACGCATACTTTCAGTGTATTTACAGATTTTTGTACCTGATTTTGCCTGATACATAAATTTTTGCAATCAGTATCCCCTCAGATATAAATTTTGGGACAGACTGTCTCCTAGCATTTTTGTACAATAATTTGGGAGGACTGCACTGCAGAATTTGTAGAAATGCAAATACTGAAGGATGTCTGCATATTGGATTGGAAAGTGTGAATTAGGAAGCTTCACATTAAAATGTGAAATGGATAAATTTCTCTCCCTTTTTAACTTGCCATATATATATCATCTGCTTAATATTTCTTCTTATAAAACTCTATTCCATTTCAAAATATTTGACTCTTGTAGAAATGCAAATAATTCATAGTATAGAATTCATACAGATTGTACACACACATTACACAATACACACATTAAACAAGTGGAAAAGTTGGTAGTTTCTGTTGTTTTGAAAATAAACATGATCATGTTTTAAAACTTTAGTTCTGGCATGGTTTGGCTCACTATTATAGAAATTTACATGAAACATATTTGAAAACTGCTATTTACGTAAATTACATTTGAAAATTGCCAGTAGTTCAAATATATTTAAAAACTGGTAGAATCAGGGTGGAACATTTGTGGCTCATTAGCTGTTGACATACTCCAACTATCATTCACAGTTAACACGGCTAGTGGCCAGGAAAAACAGAAACTAGAGTCTATCCACTGGAGTAAAGGGGCACACCTTTCTCATCTCTTTCATGCAAAATAATATCCACTGTTAGGTTACTGGGGGAGGGGGAACCCAAGCACTGACATTCTGATACTGGTTTCCGGTAGCAGAACAAGCACAACTACTGCAAGCAGAAGTTAGTAGAATGATGATTTATTGAAAGCTTTGTGCAAGCACGTTTTGTACCAACTTGTGGAATGTTTTGCACACAGTCAAAGCAATAGAGTTGAGACAAAAGCTCTGGTGGCGCAGTGGTTAAATGCCTGTACTGCAGCCACTCACTCAAACCACAAGGTTGTGAGTTCAATACCAGCCAGGGGCTCAGGGTCAACTCAGCCTTGAATCCTTCTGAAGTCGCTAAAATGAATACCCAGCTTGTTGGAGGCAATTGGCTTACACATTGTAAACTGCTTAGGGAGTGCTTAAGTGCTATGTACAAAGATGAATATTGCCCTGGTGAGGTAACACTATTGTATGCAACCCATTGTAGTTCTTGTCTGGAATATTGATGTTGGAATGGCTGTTTGAGAGTGTACTTTATTCATAATATTGCTGATAAGTTCTAATACTAAATACGCTGGGTGTCTTTTGAAAGGGAGCATATATGTAAGAAAAAGTGTATTTGTATTGGTTTATGAGCTGCAGAGAAAGAATGCTTAACTCTTTTTAACTGGATGCATAACTCTTGTTTTTTTGTGGATCATTAACTCTGTTATTAAGATTAGAAAGCTGGGCCAAAGCTAACAAAATGAACTTCAACACGGAGAAATGTAAGGTACTGCACTTACGGTGGAAAAATGAAATGCACAGATATAGGATGAGAGTCACCTGGCTGAATGAAACTACGTGAGAAAGGGATCTGGGAGCCCAAGTAGACCACAAGTTGAACATGAGTCAACAGTGTGATGCAGCAGCTAAAAAGGCCAAGGCAATTTTAGGCTGCGTCAATAAAAGTATAATGTCTAGATCAAGAGAACTAGTAGTGCCACTGTATTCTGCTTTGGTCAGGCCCCACCTGGAATATTGTGTCCAGTTCTGGGCACCACAATTTAAAAAGGACGTTGAGAAACTGGAGCGTGTCCAAAGGAGGGTGACTAAAATGGTGAAGGGTCTGGAAACCATGCCCTATGAGGAAAGACTTAGGGATGTTTAGCCTGGAGAAGAGACGGTTAGGTGATATGATAGCCCTGTTTAAACATTTGAAGGGCTGTCATATTGAGGAGGGAACAAGCTTGTTTTCTGCTGCTCCAGAAAACAGGACCCAGAACAATGGATGCAAGCTGAAGGAAATGAGATTCCACCTCAAATTAGGAAGAACTTCCTGACAGTAAGGGATGCTCGACAGTGGAACACACTCCCTCAGAGAGTGGTGGAGTCTACCTCCTTGGAGGTCTTTAAGCAGAGCCTGGATGGCCTACTGTTGGGGATGCTTTGATTGAGAGTTCCTGCATGGCAGGGGGTTGGGTTGGATGGCCCTTGTGGTCTCTTCCAACTATGATTCTATGATATAACATATACTTTGCAGCTAACATTAGCACATAAATGTAAGGAATGAATGCAATATTACTCTTGAAATTTTGGAAAAGAACTGCACTTGTGTGAGAAGCTGGACAGTTGCTTTTCTCTTGGGTACAGCATTGTATGCATGGGGGAAATGCAGAGTATTTTTGATTTAGCTTAAACAGTTGTCATGCCTGAGAATTAAATCTACAGTCTTTGCAGTTCCCCAAGATATGGCTTTATTATTGCTCAAATCCTCTTGAGCCATACTGTATTTTTCATGAAGTTGTAGTGGCTGGAGATGAAATAGTAAAATTATTTTTATCCAGATCGATCCTCCATTCAGTATCTGCACACATGGTTTAAGTCTGTGGTGTTTTATATGTATGTCTATGAAGAAGTAAGTCCCTTTGCATTCATTGGTGCTGCTCACAGTAAATAAGACAATAAAGGATTGACGTCTAAGTTGTGGTACCACAGGTGGTATGTTTTGAGTGCAAAGTATAGTGATTTATTTATATATTTATTGAAATATTTATTGCCACTGAGCTTGCTAGCATCCTCAAGGCAATGTATGATAGATAAAAACAGAACATTATTTAAAAACAAACACTTTTCTTTCAAATGAAATTTTTAAAACTCAGAGAGTGAGTATTGAAGGCCAATCCTAGTTTTAAGGACTAAAGGCTGTGTGAAGCAATGTAGCTGCTCACTGGAAACACAAAAGAGATGGGCCAGCCTTTCTGTCTGGGAGGGAATTTAATGACTGAGGTGCTCTTAGTGACATAACATTTGCCATCATTGTAATCAGCAACAATAATAATATGCTACTGATGAATTCCAGAGGCACTTGACTTCCAGAAAGGAAGGAAGGAAATACATGCATGAATAAAATCTTGATGGTACTCTTTAAATTATTGTTCCTTATTTATATTGGTGTAGGATCTGATACTGAGTAACTTGAATAGTCATCAAAAATGTGTGAACTGTGTGGACAGAGTCATGTACTAAACTAAAATATTTTCTAGTTTAATAGCAAGATGTTAATATTTCTAGTATTATTGTTTCTTCTTCCTTAAAAATTAGGGGTACATTCTTACATATTCTGAAGTTCCAGGGAATTAATGGGTCTTACTTCTGAGTGGTTACATACAGGACATTATCCTAAAAATCACCAGCTGAGATCTTGCATAAGACCCTGTGATGCATAACTTTACAATGACAGAGCTATATCACTTATACAATACATAACCATGTTAGTGAATTGCACAGTGGTATACTGGGGATTCCCATTGTGCATTGGAACACATCATGCTTTGGGACCATTCCGCTATGGCTTGTACCACTTGTGCAATAGTCCCAAAGTTGTAGCTATGTCTTTGCTCCCTAGCTGGGCATGTGAACATTGTGCAGTGATGCAACTCAATTGACGTAACTGCTGACATAGCTTCCCAACAGAATGCCAGTCATTATGTATAAATATGCAGTAATTGCATTGTTATACATATGTAGGAAAATCACTCTAAGGGAGTTTAAAAATATAATACTAAATTTGTTGTTGTGTACCTTTAAGTCATTTCTGGCTTTAGTGACCTTAAGGCAAATGTATCACAGGGTTTTCTGGGGCTGAAAGTGGGTAACTCTTCCAAGGTGTTATTCCATGGTTGCGGAGAGAATCAAACCCTGATCTCCATAGTTGTAGTCCAACATTTGAATCAATATACCATGCTGGCTCAGAATACTAAATACTCAGTATATAATCCTCAGTATTATAAACTGGATAATACTGGTTCTCAGTAATAATAAATTAAGAGCAAATAACATTGATAAAATTTATACATAATAAATAACAATACATAATACGTAATAAATACACAGATGTCTTTCATTGTTGATTTCACCATTCTTGACCAATTTAAGATGTCCTGTAGCAATATTTTACTGAAATATTTTTATTACATATGAGCAAACAGGAGATAATGTGTAGTATATTATGTGTGTGTGTAGATAGATAGATAGATAGATAGATAGACAGGCAGATAGACAGACAGACAGACAGATAGAATTTTAATTCTTTATTTTTGCACAGCCAAAGATACTCACACAGTAGATATGTAATGTAGTAACACTATACAGGTAGATATTAAAAACATTTTAGCTGGGGAGTTCTTCCACCACCAGTCTTACATGTAGGATACCTCCCACTTGCTTAGCTAGAGCTCATTTTAGGAAGATGATATATAGGCCCAACACAGTCAAAGGAGCTGCATGGTTTCCTAGACATTCTAGTGAGTAGGTCTTGTAAATTAAGAAATCATGTCCCCCTATCAAGCTGATGGACAATGTATGTCTAGAAGGAGAGAGAAAAGATGAGGAGGCAGTAATGTGGCCTGTTCTAAGAACTAAGGTCCAAAACACACTGCAAAAATTATCCACATTGAGATGCAGAAATAATTTGCCCTGGCTTAGTGCTAGAGAATCCTGTGAATTGTAGTTTATTGTGGTATCAGAACACTCTGACAAAGAAGGCTAAATGTCTCGCAAAACTACAGTTTCCAGAATTCCATAGCATTGAGCCAAGGCAGTTAAAGTGGTCTCAAACTGGGTTATTTCTGCAGTGTGTTTTGAACCTTACATAATTTTGTGTGAGCAGTCTTTTAAAAAAATAGTTATGTTTTTAAAAATAAAGGATATAAAACCTTGGTTATGAATTGATTATTTTTTTAAAAGCATTGAATAAAATTTGCAGGGATAATGTCTTGTTTGAGGGATGAAACCTGTCACATTTTAGACAGGTGCAAAATTGTAAAGAAGGAGAGTCTTTAAATATTTTTGGACTGGATTTGCTTCTCACCCTGTGGGGGTTCTTCTTATGGCAGATTTTTTGAAAATAAAAAAAAAATAGATATGCTACTGAGTAAATTACTTTAATGCTTTAATTGGATTATCTATTATTTATTAAAATATTTATATCCCACCCTATATCTGAAGATCTCAGGTGTGCTTATGATCAATTTAAAACAAGAAATAATGACAATAATTTAAAATAATTAAAAATATATTGCACAGATGATCAATAAACACAATTCAGTTCAATTGAAGATTGAGGAGCCTGGTTTTAAAGCTCTAAATGGCTTGAGACTTACATCTCTGCAGTAATGTCTCCTTTGTATTAGCCTGCCAGTGGCTTAAAATAACCAGGTGAGGCTTTTATCAGTAACTTCATGCTAGGTACCAACAAAGACTGAGCGTCTTCTCATATATAATATCCAATTTTGAAATGTTCATGGGAACTGCATTTTATTGTGAGCTCAAAACCATTTTGTTTGCCAAGGCATTTTAATTGGCTGATTTTGTCTGTTTTAGTTTTTCCGGCTGCTTTATTTTGATATTTTCTAAATTTCATGCCCATATGTATATCTTCTCTGTTGTTTTCCTTATGTGAAGAAGTTGAGGGGATGTATCTGTTTTCACAAACTGTGTCTCTCTAAATCTCTGAACTAAGTCTGATTTGGTTTGGACTCCTTTGGTGGATATTTATTTTGCTGTGGACAAGCCCAAAATCTCTCTGAACTGGTCTGCTTTGTTTCAGGATTCAGGACTTGACTGATGGGAATGTAAGAGGATGTGATAGGCTTCTACATCTTCCCATAGTGGCTTGGCAAATATCTATTCGCTAGTCCTCTTAGTCCTTCTGTATATAGAAAGCTATTGTTAAAATATAGAGTATCCCATCCTCCAAATGTATCTGGTATGTTTTTCCTTTATGTATCCATTTGTTTGTTCATTTATTTTCACTCACTCTCTTTGTTGCACTCATAAATGCAGTGGTATATTTGCCCTACAAACAAAATAAATTAATGCTTCTTGAGGAGGAAGAAACAGTGATGGTTGTGCAATAATTTTTAATTGAATGGCCCTTTTTCAAACACAATAACAGCTTTTCCCCTCTCACCATATTTATTCTCTTGGTGATAAAAGGGGAAGAAAGTACATCAGAAAGCAGTGAGCAACAAGTTTATCAATTTGAGCAGGCCAACTGCACAACTAAATGCATGTGAAACTTAACAAATCCCTTGGGGAAGCTGACTGTAAGAATTTTCTAGTCTGTGTCGAGTTACTGAGGTGCGACATGGTGGATTGAACTTAATGCCTTAGGCAAGCAGAGTCAAATAGAGACAGTTTAAGATTTTGCTGTGCCCATGAAGGGATCTGTGAGCAGTTGTCTAAATGAAGCTTTCAGAAAAGAATATAGCACTATCATGAGCTCTTTTCTCTGAATATTTCAGTGAGTTATTCGAGTTTAAAAGAAATCCTAGTAGGATTTCCTCTATGTAAGCCTTGTAGCAGCTGAAAAAAGATTGGAGTTTTTCTTTCCTATACTAGAAGAAACAAGAGACTGAAATGAAATACTGAGTATATTGTAGCATTTGTTTTGAGAGAGGTATTTTGTCAAATATTCCAGGCTGAAATGGAGGGTCATTGTCTGATTGGAGATTGACCTTATTGTGACCTGTGAGATGTGCTGCTGAGATGTCTGCAGGAATGTGCATCTACTTGTACTTCCTTTTTATTAACTGTTCCTTTTGCTTCAGTACTTTTTGATGTTTCTTTGCTCCTTCTCTCTAGCATTTGGAAAACAAAATTCAATCTGGAGTTGAAGGCTTTCATGGCCGGCATCCATAGTTTTTTGTGGGTTTTTCGGGCTATGTGGCCATGTTCTAGAAGAGTTTCTTCCTGACATTTCACCAGCATCTGCGACTGGCATCTTCAGATGCCAGTCACAGATGCTGGCGAAACGTCAGGAAGAAACTCTTCTAGAACATGGCCACATAGCCCGAAAAACCCACAAAAAACTATAAAAATTCAATCTACTTCAATAATCCTGGTCAGAGGTAAACCCCATAGCTTTTAATGTTATTTATTCCCAAGTAGGTGTATATGAGATTACACCCTAAGTACCTTGCAGGATCTGGGTCTCACTGCAATCAAATCTGTTATTCCGTAATATTAAAACACAAGAAAATTTATCTGAACTTAAAAACACTTTTAAAATTGATTGTTTCGTTTCCATTGGCTACCTAAACAGATTGTACACCATAGGCAGGCCTTAACTTGTTTTTTATGATTATGTAAAGTGCTGTGCAAAACTTATGGCACTATATAAATAAACTTTAATAATAACAATAACATGAAATAAAAAAATCCTTTCATTTCTGATTGCAATTTCTACACTTGGGAAATTCCTTTGTCCCAAACAATAATTGATGTTAGGTTTGGTAGAAAATCTAAGCATACATCCACCCAGCACTAATATTATTATACGGGTTGAGTCTCCCTTACTCAGAATTCTGAAATCCGTAATACTCCAAAACCCCAAACCTTTTCCATGGGCAGATAAGGGAGAATCAACGTGTAGTCCATAGAATGAATTAATCAATACTGAAATGAAGAAAACATTCTGTGTAACCAGTGGCATTGCCACCCCCAGTGTCATCTGGTGTGGGGGCCATGGCTGCTGGGGGGTTCCAAAAGGCCATGCTTACCCCCTTTCCTTCATCATGGTGGTGACAGCCTCCTCATGGGACTGCTGCCTCTGCGGGGGAAGCAGGGCTGGGGGCCTTTGAATTTCATTCCCCACAGTGGCAGCCATCTCCTCAGAAGAAGACTGCCACCACCATGGTGAAGCAGGGTCTTGTCCTTCTCCATGGAGGCAGCAGTGCAATAAAGCTTGAGCTGGGAAAGAATGAGATTCTGCTCTAATTGATCCTGCTGCTGCTATGTATGCCTGCCTGTAATAAGCAAGGTAAACAGGAGCTGCTTCTAAAATCCCTTACTGGACAGCAAAACAGAGAGAAAGGGGCAAAGCAGATAAGCTTGATTCACCAGCTAACCCCAGTGAATTTAAAAAGCACAGACCTATACATTTGACCACCAAAAATGCAAATCATAAGAAAAATTGAGAATTGTTTAAAATCATCCCTAGATACATTTTGGAAGAAGCATTCAAGTGGTTTCTAGAAGGTTGAAAATGTTTTTATTTACCTGTGCAAAGTTTACCTGACCTTGTTGCTTCATTTCACATGTGTGTCTACTTTGGTAACTGAGATCTGCCTGTGTTGATGCTTTTTCTTCTCTTTCACTGGTTGTTCTTGTACAGGATTTGTAAAAGTTTTAAAAGAATTTTTATCTTGCTCTTATGCCTTAATATATTTCAAATTATATTCTGAGATTTTCTCTAGTGACGATATAGCACACAATGCAGGAGTGAATATTCCAAAAACAGTTAAGTGCTAAACTGCATATCAAAGAACCTTTGATCTGTCAGCACTCTTCACAGAGGAATAAAGATATTCCAGAAACTCTAGTGATAAGACTCAGACACACTGATATAGTGTTGGTGTCAACTAAAGTACCTTATTGGCATGCTAAAAATCACACCCAGAGGTGGAAAGCTTAACTAATAGAGGACACTCCCATGACTTTTTATAGGATAGCAGTAGGTTATACAGGTTGTGTGCTTGTACAAGTTATATGATCCACTAATTGTTTCTATTGTATTTTTATTTCTACTTGATCATGTAATGTGTTACCCTGCTGATCATAGAACATTGCCACTCTTGATTTAAATTTCACTTTTATTTCTCAGATCTTGTGGGAAAGGTTTCTTGTTCTTCCTGTTTTGTCATCATCTTCTGTTACTCTGCATTGATTGTTATGCAGTTGCTTATCCAGCTAGTTTGTTTCTTTGGTTTTACTCTTGTGAATTTTACTGTGCTTTATTACTGGGATGTTTTTACAATGTTTTTATATTGTATGTTTTTATATTGTATATTGCTTACATTTATGCTGTACCCCGCTTTGATCATTTTTTGGAAAAGCGGGCTATAAATAAACAGTATTGTTGTTGTTGTTGTTGTTGTTATTATTCTGGTAGTTCTCCTTGTCCCTGCTCAAAAGTCACTGAACAGTTGGATTCAGGGTTCTGACCCTATTTTTGTTACTTTTTACTTTTGCTTCTGATTTGTCCTTAACTACTTGAAGAGTTTCATCTGTTATCCGTTGAGGCTTCTTTTCCAGTTGTAGATAGTGTCTTTTTGCATTCCTCCCTGACAGTGCCCCTGGCTTCAGTCCAGAATTCTTCTGGCTCCTTGTGAATTAGGCTTAATAATGCAAATATGTTTTTTACATTGTCTTTTAATTCTTTATGTATTTTTTGCACAATAATTGGTGTAGTATTGTTCTTTAGCCTTATCCTAAGTTTAGCATTTCATGGTCTGTATCACAAACTGCTGCTAGTGTTTTTGCAGAGAGAGAAAAGAGCTTCTCCATATTTGGCTTCTGATTATGTAGTCTATATGATTTCTATATTGACCATACTGTTATGTCCATGTATGCAGTTACCTCTTTGGGTATTTGAAGAATATTTGAAGAATGTTGCCCTTGTCAAATTCAGTCAGTTGCTCTCCTTCTTAATTTTTTGATCCTAGGCCAAATTTTCCTCCTATCTACTCTGAATTTCCAATCTACTCTGTTTACTACTTTTGCCTTCCAATCACCTATGATTAATAAAAGTCCCATTTTGGTATGTGATCAATTTCTTTTAATTGCTAACTCTTATGCCCCTATAGTTGGATCGTCCGTTTCAATTATGGTTAATGGATGGGTTTTACCAGATGTCTTGTTGATTTGACCATGACTTGGCCTGACTTTGTTTTGAATGTTTGATTGTTTTTGCTACACCACTCCTCACTGTTAATGCCATCCTATTACATATTTTAAATTCCTGAGTTAAACACTGCATATATGACTGCAATGTGTCCCATTCCTGTCCATTTGCTCATTCCAAGTATTGTAATGTTAATATGATCCATTTCTAGTTTTACTATGTCTGGCTTTTCCTGATTCATGATTATCACATTGTGTGTTCCTTTAATATGCATTGTGCAGATCTGGACTTTCCTTTTGTTTCTGAGGACGTCAATAGGTCAACATCTTTTCGGCTTGAGTCCAGCTGTGTCATTAGCCTCTGCACTATTTGTAGTTGTCCAGTGCTGTATCCTAGTAGCTCACTGAGTGCCATCTGACATGGAGATGTCATTTTCAGGCACTATCTTTTGTTTCATTTGGGATTGTCTCATGATAGGGTATTCGGGGTAAAAGATCTTCAAAAGGTGGTTTACTGTGCCTCCTTCTGTGCAGTACTAACAAGCGATAACTATGGTGCCACTGCCATTGTCTCTGAGAGATCCTCTGCCAGTGTCACCCCCCCACACACACACACACTCACACACTACTGCTGCTGCCCAGTAGTAGTTTGGTATATTTAATCTGGCTGGTCAACAAACGCCTATCTGAAATGGGATCCCCTACCAGCAGCACTGCTGCCATCATCATATACTCATGTCTCACAGGAGCATGTGGTCCCACCACCATGAAATGGTAGTGCCATTGGTGGTTTACTACTTTATAATTATTTATAGACTTGACTTGTTTCATGCCTCTGTCTCATAACTGGGCATGCAGAGAGATCACAACAAAATTAAAAGAAAGTTACAAATTAAAATGCAAAAACAATCCCAGGTTTTGACTATTCTGACTAAGATCATGGTACTTGCAGTCCAACAAAAATTGGAGAGCAATTTTTCTCACCCTTCTACCCAAAAACCCATCCAAAATCATTTGATGGTAAGCAATGAAGAATAAAATATAATTCATAAAGTATATGTGTTAGTCTTCCTCTGAAGATATGCAGGCTGCATAGGGGAGTAATATTGTATATAATTCACACATAATCTATCATTTCATATGGTGCAAATAAGATTCTGAAAGGATTAACAATCCTATTCATGAAAGCTGTACAAATTCCACATCCACTCTCCTGGATCCCAGCTGGATCTTACTCAGTGCTGCTTAGATTGTCACGATGAGCTTCCACATTCCAGAAATCTTCACAGCTGGTAATTGGCTTAACTGGTTTGAAGCAGTTGTAGTAAGATGTTACTGAGCAGGTAGTCACAGTGTTCTCATCAGTAAAGTGTACTGCCTTGAGGATTTCATTACTGTTACTATTTGATTAACTCATTGCTAAGATAATGTAAAAATAGATACAATGGGGCTGAGAGGTCTGTTGCATTTTTCCAGTTTAGGAATCTTAACAATGTTATCTCCAAGGAGAGTGTTTTAACAGATGCCATCTTTTGTATATGTGTAGTCCTAGTCCATCATGGGTATAAACAATACCTTAAATAAGCATAAAGCTTATTCCACCAGCAAAAGGTTTGTGTTGGTGGTAGCCTCCCATAAGGACAATAGTATTTTTATGTGTTCCTCTCTACCTTCACCCATGGCAGTTAAGGGTAATGCAAAGCCTAAAGATTGTACACACAAATCCCCAACTTCACATAGTCCATTGGAAAAATTTTAAGCTTTACAGTACTATAATAGTTTATTGGTTGAATTTACATGCGTATACTGGCAAATTGCTAAATTACAGTAATTTTATTGTTTGCTTGTAGAAGTGATTGTATCATACTCAGCAACTTAAAGGTAAGATTCTCAGGGTTGGGTACAGTACTGGTATTCCTTAAATTGTTTCTCCTTGCTATATGTTGTAAAACCCTTTCCCTTCTATCTCTGGCCTCTGGTCACAGAGCAGATAGTTGCAGATTTAGGGGGAGGTTTCTTACATCTCCCCTGTCCCTGTCTGTCAGACTGGTTCTAAAGGAAAGTTCTTCTCTCCCTTGTTTAGAAAGTCTGACTTGGCAGATGTATTATTAAAAAATCAATATGACCCTACAAATCAATGTGAACCGTCTGACAACCTGCTGAGCAATACTGCTTATAATATGCAATTATTTGGCCCAAGACATACAAAAGTAATCAAAAGGGCTCTAAGATCGTGCCAACAGATCGTTTGAAGCTTTCTTGTTTCAATAAACTTGGTCTTGAACTCTCTAATAATCTGTGGTGTTTAGGGAATAAATAGACATGTAAACAGTTTGAAAATTAGTGGGTTGTCTTCCAAAAGGCCAACAATAATTTTAAAGTAATATGTGGTAATAAAAAGGTAATCCATATGTGTATGATTTTATCCTGTTGTTACTTATATAGTGAAATATTATTTAATGCATAACCTATTAATCATATCATTTTCATGGTTACAATGATTGAGTTATAGGAGCTATAATTTCAATATCACTGTACAAGAAGAATACAAAAATATAGTAAAATACAACACAGGCAGCCCTAGTAGATTAGAAAACTAGTCCATCAGATAGAAACATCAGTTGCCCAGCATTGCTGGAATAAAGAAATATTACCAAGATAGCAGAATAATAAGTCAAGGAAGCCATACAGGCTGCATACAGTAGCAAGACCATTCCAAAATTTGAGTATAGCTGTGGAGGGACTCATATCTATTTTCAAACCCAAACCTACTTACATCCATGAGGGAAGAGCTCATCTTTCCTAGATGTTAAGCCAGTGGTATAGACACTCCTTGACCTCTAGAAGTTGGAGTGAACTCCCAGTGGCCCTGGTAAGCCTAGCCATTGGTATGGAGTCATGGAAACAGCAGCACACTGCCAGCTAGAGGACTATACTTGCCCACTAACTACTTCTTAAGCAATAGAACAGTTGGTATGGAAACAGAATGATTTCTTGATAATTTGGACCCAGGGATTTAGCATTGTAGCATCAATTATCAGCACTTTGAATTGTGTCTGAAAGCAACTTGGCAACATTGCAGTTACTCCAAGATACAGGAGTTTAATGGAGATGAATGACTGTTTATTTGATATCTCTAATTTTTTCTTCTTCTTAACTTTATTATTGCCTTCCTTCCTTCTGCTTCTCTGCATGAAAATTCTTATTGTTTTTATGTGTGTCTTACTTAGTGCACAAATGTACAGTTAGCCACAGTGATGGTTTCTGACTAGAGAGATATAGCGCACCCGCTCCATATGTGGGTGTGCCATACGTGGCTTCCGGTTTATTCAGAAGCCGTGCTGCAATATTCACTATAATGAGGCTCAAGCATAGGCAATATTCGCCTTACGCGGGAGTGTCCTGAATGGATACCCCACCTAAGGCGAGGTACCACTGTATATGTTTTACTGTAATCTATATTAGTGCTCAGAACTACCAGAAATGCTTGTTGGGATACATTTTAGCTGGTGTGTACACACACACACACACACACACACACGCATGCTGTATTATATTGTACATACCATAACTTAAGATAAAAAGCCTCTAAGAGTTTTGAATGAGTTAATTGTCTCTGATTGTTTTCTTTTGATTGTGAAAAACGGTCAGTGCACTGCCAATACCAAAAGCTGGTGGGGTGCTTTTATACTTTGCTGTATACATTGTTTTTTTGGCAGTAGCTGGGTGATTTTTATTCAGACTGTGGTGGGAATTGGTCTTGCCCAAATATTATTACTAGCCAACAATTGGTTATGGGCCCAGCAGTATAAACCAGATTAACCCAGTATAGGCCAGTATACGTTCCGTCCTGCATGGATCGCATTGGCGGGGTCTCACCCAGCAGAGCTGTTCAAGGTGGTTAGGGAATTAACCCAATTGCCGACCACCGTGAACCCTTTATTAGAACCAGCTGTAGCCTGCTGTGACACTATTAATGACTTTTTTGCCGATAAAATCTCTCAGATAAGAGCTGATCTGGACGCTGGCTTTGTGTCAGAATCAATAGAAAGGTATCCAATGACTCTGGAAACAAGGTTATTCTGGATTGCTTTGAGTTTGTAAATACCGAGGATGTGGACAAGCTCCTTGGAATCGTTAGGAGTACAACTTGTCCTCTTGACCCTTGCCCTTCTTGGTTGACTGTGCAGGGAGGAGATGCAATAAAGGCACCATTACATCTTATAATTAATGCATCTCTACAAGAGGGTTCTTTTCCATCTGCCTTAAAACAGGTAATTGTGAAACCAATTCTAAAGAAACTCTCCCTAGATCCCCTGTTGAGAAATAATTATAGACCGGTCTCCTTCTTACCATTCTTGGGCAAGGTGATCGAGAGGGCGGTTGCTCTCCAACTCCAAGCTGTCTTGGATGAAACCGATTATCTGGACCCATTTCAAACTGGCTTCAGAGCGGGATTCGGAGTTGAGACTGCCATGGTCACCTTAGTCAATGATCTCCGTCTGAGTATCGACAGGGGAAGTGTGACCCTGTTGGTGCTCTTGGACATCTCAGCGGCTTTCGATACCATCGACCATGATATCCTTCTGGAACCCCTGAGAGAGTTTGGTATTGGGGGCACTGCACTCCAGTGGCTCCGGTCCTACCTCTTGGGAAGGTTCCAGATGGTGAGGCTGGGGAACAGTTGCTCTCATAAAAGAGAGCTGACATCTGGCGTCCCTCAGGGTGCTATTCTGTCCCCCATGCTGTTTAACATTTACATGAAACCACTGGGAGAAATCATCCGGAAGCAAGGAGCTTGGTGTTATCAGTACGCTGATGACACCCAGATCTATCTCTCCATGTCTCCGACTGAGACAGTGACTAAGGAGGGCATCTCTCCTCTGGATGCCTGTCTGGGTTCAGTAATGGGCTGGATTAGGGGAAACAAAATCAAGCTGAATCTAGAAAAAACAGAGGTACTTGCAATAGGCACCCCAGGCCGAGGCAGGAAGATTTGCCATCCAGTCCTGGACGGGGTCACACTTCCCCTAAAGGACAAAGTCCACAGTTTGGGAGTACTCCTGGATTCATCCCTACAGTTATCATCCCAGGTGGATACGATGACCAGGAGTGCTTGGTACCAGTTTCGGCTGATATGCCAATTGCACCCCTGTCTGGACTGAAAGGACCTTGAAACTGTAGTATATGCATTGGTAACCTCTCATTTAGATTTCTGTAATGCGCTCTACATGGGGCTACCTTTGTACCAAGTCTGGAAGCTTCAATTAGTTCAAAACGCTGCAGCCAGATTGATCACGGGGACACCTAGATCAGACCATATTACACCGGTATTAAAATCTTTACACTGGCTGCCAATTAGCTTCCGAGCCCAATACAAAGTGTTGTTTATCACCTTTAAAGCCCTAAATGGCTTGGGCCTGAGTTACTTGAAGGAATGCCTCTCCCTACACAATCCGCCCCGCACTCTCAGAACAACTGGGAAGCTCCTACTCGAACATCCCAAAGTGAGATTAATAGCCAGTCACCAAAGAGTGTTTACAACTATGGCCCCAACGCTTTGGAATAATCTCTCAGAAGAGATTCGACTCACTTCTACTCTAGATGTCTTTAAAAAGGCGCTGAAAACCCATCTGTTCCAGAAAGCATACCCCTCTGACCCTTTATAAGGGAAATCACCCCAAATATATATCTACCTCAGGACGTTTTTTAAATTGTATTTGTAAATCATGTGTTTTTTAGATATGTTATTTTATGAGCTGATTTTAAATGATTGTAATTATGATGTATCATTGATTTGATACTGGCTGTAATCCCACATCGATCCGCGGGGAGAGGCGGGAAAATATAAAATAATAATAATAATAATAATAATAATAATAATTATTATTATTATTATTATTATTATTATTATATCCCAGGATAAGCTGGTGTTGAGACACTGGGGTGACTTGAGTTGAAGAAGAACCTGTTCTATAGTGGGTTTGGTTTTTGCTTTTTGTTTCTTTTCTCGGTGTGCTTTTGCAAAAAGTGGGCAGCCATTTGGCATCTGGCATTTGGCTTGTTTTGGTTTTTCTTTTTCTTGACCATTATCTTTTCACTGAAGACAAAACTTTTGTGTGTTTTTCATTTCTGTGCAAGTGTTGGAAGTAGCTTGCAGACATGGTTTACAACACAGGGTATTTAAGCTTTGCAAAATTAGATGGCTCCAACTATCACACTTGGTCTGTTATGTTACAGAATTTTCTTGTCAGAGAAGGTTTATGGGACTATGTTTAAAGACCACTGGCACAACCGTGGAGTAGTGGAACAACATCAAGCTGATCCGAAAGCAAGAGCTACAGTATCACCAGATCAACTAGTGTATGTGAACATCACAGCTGCAGCACTAGAATAGTGAACAAGTCTGAAGAATGTTTATCAGAGAGATTCTTGTGTATCTAAGATGATTTTAACTAAAAGACTGTACGATAACAATCTGAAAGTTGGTGGTGACGTCAAGGATCATCTAGACAAAATCAGAACTCTCTTTGTTGAGCTGGAAAACAGAGGAATGACCATTCTAGAGGCACACAAGTCCTACATTCTTCTGGGCAGTCTGAATGAAAGTTGTGACTTTCTGCTCTGCAGTTTGCAGGTTTTACCCAAAGCAGATTTGATCCTGAACCTTGTCTCAGCAAATTTCTTAGAGGAACAAGAGAGAAGAAATTTTGAGACTGAGAGTGGCAGCAGTTTGCAGCATGCAGCTGGCAGAGAAAAGAAGCAAGTGTCTTTATAGTTTCAAGGAGAGCAGATTGCATCATGCAGCTTTGTGAGGTGGTGCTATAGCTGTGGAATGGAGGGGCATCTGAGGAAACACTGTCCTTCTCCCAATGGTCACAAGAGAAAGCAGCACAGCAGATAAAGCCTGCAAGGGAAGCCTCAAGAGCAACTGTTCCTGGAAAAAGCTTTTGATGCTGAGTCAACAATGACTGGATCATGGACAGTGGATCAACACACCATGTTGTTAATAAGCATATAGAGTTGCTTCAGGATGTGACACCTGCATCAGTGACCAAAGTGAACCTGGCTGTTGGTGCTTCCAGCAAAGTGGAGAAAATGGGAACAGCCTTCATTCCCTGCATTGGGGAGAATTTTTTTCAAATGTTTTGTGTGCACCTCATCTAAAGAGTTGCTTCTTAAGTGTGTCTACTTTAACATATGATAGATATAAGGTAGAATTTGAAAATGATGGTTGTGTTGTATCCATGAATGGGAAAGTCTGTGCTACAGTAGTAAAAAAAAAAAAAAAATGTACTATATGCACCCAAAAACAGAATTGTCAAGTGTGTCCAGTGTGAACATGTCTGATGTACCTTTGCATGATCAGTGTGTAAATTATCACCATCATGTACGTGGGCATGCAAGCTTTGCCACAATGAAACAGATAACAAAAGTGTGACCAGAGCTAAATGTAAAAGCTTGTAAAAAGTTTCTGGACTGCACTGTCTGTAAAAAGGTGAAGGCAAAAGCCTTTCCTTTGGCTAAAGAAAGCCAACGAGTGAACACCAAGCCCCCTGAGGCAGTACATAGGAAATTTGGCTGGACTGTTCAGAGGCAGTGAGGGAGGGGCCAAATACATGTTTGTGTTGGTAGACCATTTCATCCAGTATGGTTTTGTATATTTGTGAAAGTCAAAAGATGAAGCATTTACTGAGTTCAAAGAATGGATGGTAATGGTGGAAAGGATGTTTTCCTACACAAGGTTGTTTGCATTGGCACATTATAGACCTCCCAAAATGGGCGGTCTCATGCCACTGCCGGTTGCTCCACGAGGGAGCCGCAGCAGCCAAACTGCGTGGCTCCCTCGCCGAGCAAAAAGAAGCCCCAAAATGGCACTTCTTCTTGCACCCCGGATGGGATGCCGCAAGGTGCTACTCACGCACTCGCGGCATCATATCTGGGGCACGTAAAAATGGCAGCGCCTGTGTGTATAGGGCGCCACCATTTTTATGCCCCCATCACGTGCTGGGGTGAGGCCTGTGTGGACGCTAGTTCCTCAGCCAACCCCTAGCACGTGACGGGGCGCTGCAAAGGCCCATTTGTAATGGGCCTTTGTGTCAGATTGAGGTGTAGAATTCCTAAGTAATGCATTCCAACAGTGGTTGAGCAGGAAAGGTATCCAACACAAAAACATGAACCCCCATAGCCCTGTAGAAAATGGCTTAGCAGAATGTAGAGGGGGGTTGTTACAGTCCATGAAATACTGTATGATGGTGGATGCACAAGCACCTGCAAACATTTGGGGTGAGGCAATAATGTGTGGTAATCATATTTTTAAAAGAGTATGGAGTTCAAACATAAACCAGACACCCTACTACAGATTATATGGCAGGGAGCCATGTCTGAAATATCTAAAAATATTTGATCACTATGCAAATATACTCATTCCCAAGGCTCTGAGGTGCAGAAGTCATCCAAAATGAAGAACGCTAGGATCTGTGGGCTGCAAAGGGAACAAATAGATTTTCCCAGAGCAGTGGACAGCTGTTATTTTCACAGTGCAAATTTTGAAACACACAGTGGTTGGGAGAAGATCCATGCCAACCTTGAGGTTTTTCTCCATCCATTAGACCCACAGGAACAAACATCCACAAATGGAGGGGTAGAAATCTCTAACACCACAGAACAACAGCAACCTAGCACATCACAAGACACACCATACACCTCAATACCTCAGGTGAAGAGTAAGGAACTGCCAAAGAGTGAAAGCAGTAGTGATAATGACTCCAATAGGACTACTATGGATACACATAAGGTCTAAAAGAGTTGGGAAGGCTCCTGATACTTTTTTGTGCAAGAGTCCAGGGTGTGCAGTGTTGTGTGTGAGCCTGAGAGGGTTTAGAATGGTGGGATGTTCCTGAGACAAAAGGCGAAAATAGGCCAGGTAGTAGTCAAGTGTGAATTGACTGACACAAAAGTTGTAAGGACATTCATGACAATGTATTTTGTTTGACAAACCAGAGCTGTATCATTTCATGGCTGTAAGTTTGCTGTTTATTGCAAATCACAACAGACCTGATATTAGCTTTGCAGTTGATTTGTTAAGCAGGAGAGTGTCAAAGTCCAGTTTGAGTGACTAGATAGCATTGAAGAGAATAGTACGATACCTGAAAGGTACATAGGATTTGTGCCTGAAAATTGCAAAGATTGATGCTGAACTGGAGTGTTAATGCAGACAGCTCTTTTGCAGAGGAAGGTGACAGGAAGTGTGAGTCAAATATGCTGATAATTTGATAGCATGGAGGTCTAGGAAACAGACTAGTATGGCATTATCAACTACAGAGTCAGAGTTTGCAGCTATGTCCGAATTGGCTGGTGAGGTGCAGTGGTTTAGATAGTTGCGGAACGACCTGAGAGAAAAGTGTAAGGGTCCCATCAAAGTGAACGAAGATGCGCACTGCGATGGCAGAGGCTCAGAATCTGAAGAGCAGAACTAAGTACATAGATGTCAGGTACAGAAACATTAGACAACTAGTACAAGAAGGTTTCATAAAACTGGCATACTGTATGTCTGAGAGAAACATGGCTGACATATTCACCAAAGCTTTACCTGTACAAAAGCATGAGGAAATTGTGACCATGCTTGGGTTAGTAAAAACGCTGTGAATACACATGCAAATATGAAAAACGTGTAACCTATTATTTTAAGTTCTGGGAGGGACTTATGGGAGGGACATTTGGTGTAATAGGTTCTTAAACAACAGAAAAATATTTTGATTGATAAGTGACATTTGAGAGTTGACAGTTGGAATGATCTGTTGGTTGAGAGTTATGGCTGAAGCAGCAATGTGATTATTGCTGTGTGTGTGGATTACGTTTGGAGCTGTGAGGCAGACTTTGAAGTTGGTTATAAGTCAGAGGTGTGTGTGTGTGTCTGTGTGTGTATACACACACAGACACACACAGCCTGTTACAGACGGCCAAAATAATGCTGCTTCGGGTCTCTTTGGAGGTATGCTATTTAAATGATGCATGTGTCCTAAGAGTCCGGAGGTCGCGCCAAAGCCACACTCCATTCCTAAGCACTGGAGTGCAGTTTTGGTGCAGCTTCTGGATTCTTAGGATGCATGCATCATTTAAATAGCATACCTCCAAAGAGTCCTGAAGCAGCTTTATTTTGGCAGTCTGTAACAGGCCACAGAGTTGTCCCTCCCAGTTCACGGGGGATCTGTTCCAGACCCACCCACCCCCCAAAATAGAAAAATTGTGGATATTCAAGCCCAATTCAGTATAATGGCAACTACTCCTGCAGATGCCGCTATATGCAAACAGGGTGGGACAAGTGTATATCTATATCTAAATGCTGCATTATATTGTACATATCCTCACTTAAGATAAAAGTCTCCAGGATCTTTGGATGAGTCAACTGCCTGTGATTGTTTTCTTTTAATTGTGAAAAATGATCAGTGAACTGCCAATACCAATAGCTGGAAGGGGGGTTGCTTTTATACATTGCGTACATTGTTTTTTGTCTGTTCCCGGTTGATTTTTACCCAGACTGTACTGGGAATTGACCTTACCCAAATATTATCACTGACTGAGAATCAGGGCCTCCAAGTCTTGCACTCCCCTTGAGCAACTCTCACCCCCACCTCGGGGAGCCTGCCCCACCACTGTTTTAATGGAATATTTTAAAATAACAAAGAAAGAAAGGAGTTTTAATGTATGTTCAGAGGAAAACATCTTCTTTATCCCAATTTGATCTGGTTGAAAGGTGAGTTTACTAAGTGAAATAAAAGAAGCAAGTGGACCAATATATGTTTCTCCTCCCAACATTTTGTTCTCCAAGAGTTGTAGCTATTGAATGGACGAAAGGTTGGGGCTTGGGAGTGCACCTTAATTAAATATCTGAAGGAATATCATGTGGAAGATGAAGCCAGCTTCTTTTCTATTAGGACATGGACATGGATTGATTATAAACAAGAGATTCCAATGAAACAGTAGGGAGATTTTTATTTTTTATTTATTTTACTGTAAGTTGTTCAGGAGGGAAATAGATTGCCTCAGAAGGTGGTGGGGTCTCCTTTTTTGGTGGTCTGCAAGGAGAAGTTAAATAGCTTACCTGCTGGGGATGCCTTAGGTATGCCTTCCCACATATCAGGTGGTTGGAATAGATGGCCCTTGCACCCTCCCAGCTCTTTAAAATAGTCTGATACTATAATACTACAAAGAATGACCTGATAGTAGGAGCTGTCTCAGAGTGGACAGCACTTTTGTGTTTCAGACTCCTTTTTAAAACATACACTTTTAGAGAATAGGAAGTTAAACAACTTGTTTTTGAATGCTGCATCACATGGGTGGTTGGACTTTAGAGGTAATGGAAATTAAATGTCTTGGGGAAGATATAGAGTCATCTTGGTTGAAATTTCAGTGTACTTGATGACTTCAAAAAAAGCTCATGCTAACACTGAAGGAAACTTAAAGCACCATAGCTACGGCCAGTTAAAATACTATGTGCAGAGCTCTAAAACTTCATGCTTCTCACAAGGAGATAATTTTATTGAAATTTTTAATCAGAAATCTGATTATAAGAAAATGTATCTTCTATTATTATTGATAAATATATAACACATAAAGTTGATATGTTTGTGCTAGGTTCATGAACAATCAGACACATATTTCTGCTGCAAAAAGTGGGAAATCCTTCTAGGGAGCAATTAAACTGTGTTGTTTCAAGCTACAATATATATTACATTTTCCATGTTTTATTGAATTATATTATATTATGAACATACTGTTTTGTGAAATAGCATTTTATTATTTTGCAATATTTTGCAATCTTAAGATTTGGATCAAACAAAAGATGAAAGTGGTGGTGATGCTTATCTGCAAAGGTCAGTTGAAGTCAATGACATTCAGTACGTGATTTGTTGAGTGTAGCTGGTGTTTTGAATGTATTCTCCAGGCAGAAGTACTTGATGAAGCACTGAACTCTTTTTTAATTGAACTTTTCTAAGCATATTCTATAAATAACCGAGGAGAGTATATTGTTAACAGTAATGTATTCAGATCATCCCATGTATGGTGCTGTATATGAAAACCTCTCAACTGATTACTTTGGATGTGATAAAAGCATAGTGCATTTAAACACTGCATTATATTTGTCGTCTTATTGGATAAATGTTGATCTAGACTGAAGCCGACCCACTCATTTCTCTTATTCATTTATGTGATGAAACTGTCATAAATGCATATCTGATGAAGGACGCTGCCTTTTAAAGGAATGAATTTACTGATGAAAAATGCTCTATGTTTAAGAGGTTTTCACTTATACCATGTTAACTTTATGTGTTGAATCGATTTCCTAGAATGTGAACAAGCTGAAGTTAGGAGAAACATATTTTTCCATTAATGAGTATGCACAGTGAAAGTTTGCTGGAAAAATGTAGTTAGTTAATTGAAGACACTGGAAATAACTACTAAGCTTGTATTCTTTGTAAATTAACATAACTTTTTCCCTCCCCACTGCAACAGCCCTTGTATGGGCATTTGGCCAAAAAATAAATAAAGTAAATATAATATTGTTGGATCATAGTAGTTATCATGTAGTGCTATTAGTGACTGGCTATGTTTGTATTTTTGCAGTACAAAACCATATACTTTCTGTTGTAGATATATGGATCCCACACTGAATATGTTAATTTTGGGTCTGTGGGTGTAACATGGCAATTGGAGGTACTAGACCATGCCCATTTATGCCCAGTGCATTGTGTGTAATAATACACATGAGATTTGCATTGAATTTGACATACGTTGCATATGCCTGGAAGACAGTTTCATGGCCCAAAAGGTGGAAGAGGCAACAAGGGGGTCAGCTATTTTAGATCTGATCCTAACCAACAAGGATGTCTTGGTTAATGGGGTGCAAGTGGTGGGATCATTAGGTAAAAGTGAACATGTTCTCCTGGAGCAAAGGAAAAGCCAGGCAGAGTCAGACATCCATTCTAGACTTTAGGAGAGCGGGTTTCAGCAAACTCAGAGAAGTATTGAGGGTGATCCCGTAGTCAGAAATACTAAAAGATAAGGGAGTTCAGGACGGATGGGACTTTCTCAAAAGAGAGATACTGAAGGCACAATTTCAAACAGTTCCCGTGAGAAAGAAAAATGGGAGGTGTCTCAAGAAACCATGATGGATGACTAAGGAACTTTCAACTGAGCTAAGTTTGAAACAGAACATGTAAAAGAAATGTAAAAAGGGGGAAATCACGAAAAAGGAATTCAAAGAAATAGCAGGCATGTGTAGGGGTAAAGTCAGAAAAGCTAAAGCACAGAATGAACTCAGGCTTGCTAGAGAGGTTAAAACCAATAAAAAGGGCTTTTCTGGATATGTCCGCAGCAAAAGGAAGAAGAAGGAAATGGTAGGGCCACTGCATAGAGAAGATGGCAAAATACTAACAGAAGACAGAGAAAAGGCAGAATTCCTCAACACCTTCTTTGCGTCAGTCTTCTCACAAAGGAAAAGGGTGCTCAACCTGACAATGGAGCACAGGACAGATCAGGGGAATTTCAGTACAGAATAAGTAAAGAGATAGTAGAGGAATACCTTGTTAATCTAAATGAATTTAAGTCTCCAGGACCAGATGAACTACATCCAAGGGTATTAAAAGAACTGGCAAATGTAATATTGGAGCCATTGGCAATCATCTTTGAAAACTCCTGGAGAACAGGAGAAGTCCCAGCCAACTGGAGGAGTGCAAACGTTATTCCCATCTTCAAAAAGGGGAAAAAAGAGGATCCCAACAATTATCGTCCAGTTAGTCTGACATCAATACCAGGAAACATTCTAGAGCAGATCATTAAACAGAGAGTCTGTGAAAATCTAGAAGGCAATTCCATAATCACAAAAAGTCAACACGGGTTTCAGAGAAACAAGTCATGCTAGACAAATCTGATATCTTTCTTTGATAAAATTACTAGCTTGGTAGATGAAGGGAATGCTATCGATATAGTATATCTTGATTTCAGTAAGGCCTTTGACAAAGTTTCCCATGACATTCTTGCAAACAAGCTTGTAAAATGTGGACTAGACAAGGTAACTGTTACATGGATTTGTAATTGGTTGACCGGCCGAAGTCAAAGGGTGCTCAACAATGGCACTTTTTCATCCTGGAGAGAATTGACCAGTGGAGTCCCACAGGGCTCTGTCCTGGGCCCAGTGTTATTCAACATCTTTATCAATGACCTGGATGACAGAATTGGGAGCATACTTATCAAATTTGCAGATGACACCAAATTAGGAGGAATAGCTAATACTCCAGAGGACAGGATCAAAATTCAAAATGACCTGAATAGACTTGAAAGTTGTGCCAAAGCTAACAAAATGAAATTCAACACGGAGAAATGTAAGGTACTGCACTTAGGGCAGAAAAATAAAATGCACAGATATAGGATGGGGGACACCTGGCTGAATGAAACTACATGTGAAAGGGATCTTGGAGTCCAAGTAGACCACAAGTTGAACATGAGTGAACAATGTGATGCGCCAGCTAAAAAGGCCAATGCAATTTTAGGCTGCATCAATAAAAGTATAGTGTCTAGATCAAGAGAAGTAATAGTGCCACTGTATTCTGCTTTGGTCAGGCCCCACCTGGAATATTGTGTCCAGTTCTGGGCACCACAATTCAGAAAGGACATTGAGAAACTGGAGCGTGTCCAAAGGAAGGCGACTAAAATGGTGAAGGGTCTGGAAACCATGTCCTATGAGGAACCACTTAGGGAGTTGGGGATGTTTAGCCTGGAGAAGAGTAGATTAAGAGGTGATATGATAGCCCTGTTTAAATATTTGAAGGGGTGTCACATTGAGGAGGGAACAAGCTTGTTTTCTGCTGCTCCAGAGAACAGGACCAGGAACAATGGATCCAAGTTGCAGGAAAAGAGATTCCACCTCAACATTAGAAGGAACTTCCTGACAGTAAGGGCTGTTCAACAGTGGAACAAACTCCCTCGGAGTATAGTGGAGTGTCCTTCTTTGGAAGTCTTTAAGCAGAGGCTGGATGGCCATCTGTCGTGGATGCTTTGATATGGATTTCCTGCATGGCAGGGGGTTGGGTTGGATGGCCCTTGTGGTCTCTTCCAACTCTATGATTCTAATATATATATATATATATATATATATGTGTGTGTGTGTGTGTGTGTGTGTGTGTGTGTGTGTGTTTTGCAGATAAAAAACATGAAGAACTAAGATTTCCACATTTCCTCTGAGAAAGAGGCTCATCCAGATTAGGAAGAATGGAGTGTTGAGGCTGGACAAGATCTGGTGCCTTCAAACCCTTGAAGTGTTTTCCATTGAGGCATTTAAGAAGGCACTTAAGACGGATCTCTTCCGGTGAACGTACCCACCTGATCATGTTTAAGAGACATCGCTCCACTCCCTGATCATTGTATTATTTTATTGCCACTGTCATGTGACAATGTGTTAGTTTTGAATGGAATTATCACTGTTATTGTATTTTATTGATCTGTTTGTATGTAATTTTTAGATTGGAATCCCGCCTCTCCATCTGGGAGAGGTGGGAAAATATAAATAAATTCTTCTTATTCTTATTGTTCTTATTATTATCATTTTATCTTCTTGTAATGCTTAGAAATCCTGCTGAAGATGACTGTATTAATATAAGAACAGTAGTCTGTACATTATGTTAGATACACAGTGGCAGAAGTGTTATGATGCTGGAAGTGTCCCCATGGTCCTTTCTGTATAGCCGTGTGAAATTAATTTCACTCTCGGCTTGTACATTAGAATAAATAATTTCATATGTGCCAAGTACTGCTCTCCTATAAACCATGAATGTTTATCCCAGCACCTGTAGGTCTCTTTATCTCTGACCTTTTGTGCTCTGCAATATTAGCTTCTCTACGGCTATGAAATTAAAAGTTACTTAAGGGGTTTATGGAGCCTAAGCGTTTGCATTTTCCAGCATTAGAATGTTTGTTTACTTTGCAGTGATTCAACCCCACCCAGCCCAAGGACAGCCCAAGCTGTTACCACACAATAAGACTTGGTGTTTGACCATGACTGCACGTCTCACTCCACAGGCAATCAGCATTTTAATGAGCGATTAAAGGAAAGTCATTGTACTCTTGCTGCCTTATCGCAGTTGCCAAATAATTTGGTGTTTGAATAGTTAGATAATATAGAAGAGAAACCTCCCCTCACCATGTTGTTGTCATTAGGTGTGCTTTTAACTCACTTGCCGTGTATTAATATATACATGACACTCTAGAGCAGAGGTGTAATTATAATATTGCAAATTTTCAGAGGATTGACTCTCACTTAACTACTGCATCCTTTTTGGGTTACAGTTCCCCACCACAAATAGACATACCAATGTCCTTTAAAAGTTAAAATAAAGGGAGGTCCCTTTGCCTTACTGAGTTCTGTAGAGTTTGGCTGATTGTTATGCTGTGTGCATTCTAGGAATGATTAGGTAAGTTGCATCAGGACTCTGATGTACAATGTAATTGATGCAAGCCCTTTCATAGCATTCCAGGATTGAAATCAATATTTATCTGGAGTACAACAAATGTAATAAACTGCATTCCTTTTGTGAGCTCTGGCTTGTCTGTATTTTTAAGTTCTGTTTTGGTAAAGTGAATTTAGAAATGACAAGTACACATTTCAGTGTGGTTAACTTCTCATTTTTGAGGCTGTAAGCAATATCTTGATAACAACCAGTCTGAAGTGGATAGCCAGACAGAATTAAGATTTTATATTGCTCCAGGAAAAGAGATTAGATATTTCTTCTTATTCAAATCAGAATCAACTTAGAAAATTCATAGGGAAGAAAGGATACAGGCTACCATCTAGAAAATGGTGCACTAATCCAGCCATCCACAAGTGAGTTTCAAAAGCAGCTAGTGATGTCACACAGGAGGTGGGATGAGGAAGGGGCCTGTCAAACAAAATAAAAGGCAAACATCCTACTGAGTCCTTGGAAGTATTTTTGCATGTCTACAGCAACTCCCTGGATTGCAATAAATTTGCTTTTACTTTTGTTTGTTCTATGCAAAATACTAGCTGTCTGTTTATATCCGTGAGAAAAAAGTGCAGGATACTGGATATGCTATTGTGTCAGCACAAGGCAATATTAATAGTTCATTAAAAGGGCTATATTTATTTATTTAAATGTATTTCTCAGTTGTCCCTCCACTCAGTGAATGCCCAAGGTGATGTGCAATAAACCAGAAACACAATAAAAACCCACTATTAAAGAAAAGCCACAAAACCGATAAAACGCAAAACAATAAAATGAGAGCCTTCTTAAATGAAAAGAGCAGTCTAATTCATATGGTTGGGTGAATCACTAAGGTGTTTCTAAGGCCTGTTACAGACTGCCAAAATAAAGCTGCTTCGGGTCTCTTTGGTGATATGCTATTTAAATGATACATGAGTCCTAAGAGTCTGGAGGTCGCGCCAAAGCCACACTCCATTCCTAAGCACTGGAGTGCAGCTTTGGTGCAGCTTCCGGATTGTTAGGATGCATGCATCATTTAAATAGCATACCTCCAAAGAGACCCGAAGCAGCTTTATTTTCGCAGTCTTTAACAGGCCTAAGAGTCAGTTTATAAATCTAGGCTGTATTCCTCTTAGTGCATACTACCTGCTGAACAGTTTGGCCAGCAATGAAGGGAGCCCTGGTGGCACAGTGGTGAAATGCTGGTACTGCAGCCACAACATTGTGAGTTTGATCCTAGGGCTCCAAGGTTGACTCAGTCTTCCATCCTTTTGTAGATTGGTAAAACGGGTCCCCAGTTTGTTGTTGATTTATAGATTGTAAACTGCTTAGAGAGTGCTGAGTTCACTATTAAACAGTATAGAAATGTAAATGCTAAATATAAGTAGTTGCATATCCTCTCGGCTTGTGTAGGGAAGAGGAGAAGGATGCTTCTTGCTTGCTTATTTCTCCAGATGAAGTCCTCTGAGAGGAGGTCTTCAAAGCTTAAGTGGTTCAGGATGGGTGTGGACAGTCCTCCATACCACAGAACAGACAATTGTCCAAATTGTTTCAGAGCACATGGACTGTGGCCACTCCTTGAAAGCCATGCATTGGAGAGACAGGCAGTTTGGAACTGAAGACCTTCTCTTCCTGCAACCTCTTTCCCATGACTCTTCATTCCCTTGCTTCCATTGTGTCCATAGCCTTTCTCATCTTGCTGCCACTGGGAAGATAACAGTGCTGGTGAGGCCAGCAGAATCCCCCTAAGGGCCAGGAATAAAGGAGCCAATGTAACCCCCCCAGAATGTTCTACAACTGGGGCACTGATTCACAAAAGACTTTATGAAGCAGCAGTCCATTATACAAACTTTTCATTATGCCTATGCACACTTTCTTATCAAGTTCTATGGCAATAAGAGTCATGATTGAATTAATATGGGAGAGTAAAACACTCAAAATATTACTTGCATTTATTATGAATAAGGGATTGTATACATTTAGGATAAAAACACAGAAATTTTATTAAGTAAGCTTTCTTTCTTTCTTTCTTTCTTTCTTTCTTTCTTTCTTTCTTGTAGAGTGGGCCCTCGGTATCCACAGGGGATCAGTTTTGGAACCCATGCCATGGATACCCAAATCCATGGATGCTCAAGTCCCATTGTCCTTAAAGGTGGTGTAGCCACGTGGCTGCTCCACCATTACGGACAGTGGGATAAGGGTCCCTCTTTCCTCTTTCACCTATCCTCCTTCCCTGTTTCTTCTGAGGCTTCTGCCCATCTTGGCTTTGGCGGTGGTGTCTGCCAACCAGTCAGTTGGGGGTGGGACTGAGGCAGGGGCTGGGGCTTGAGTTTTGAGTCTTGGAGCCTCTGGGCTCTGAAACTTGGCCGGAGCCTCTGGGCTCTGAAACCCAAGCCTTGTTGGCTCGATGGATGATGATGACTGGGTCTTGGATCTTGGAGACCAGAGGCTCCACCCCAGGTATTAGGCCTGGGGATGTGGCTCCAAGCCTCAAAACTCAAGCCCCTGCCCCAGCCCCAGCCATGGCCTGGCTGACTGGATGGCAGAGTCCATCCCCAAAGCCAAGCCAAGGCAGAAGCTTTGGAGGAAGCAGGGAAGGAGGGAGGGAGGAGAAGGGAAGGGAAGGAAGGAGGGAGGGAGGGATTTTTGTCCCCAATGGCAGCGCAGCTGTGTGGGGACATGCATAAATCCACAGATGGCAAATCCACATATGAGGGGGCCCCATTGTATATATATCCTGCCTTTCTCCTGCCTTGGGACCCAAGGCGGAACACAACATAGTGGAGCAATGTAGCTAAAATTTTGTTATACTAAGGTTAAACAAATGATTCTATGAAAAGCATGTAGTCAAAACAATTTAAGTCACATTTAAATCATAATTTTAAAAAATTACAGCACAGCACATTAAAATATGCTTCTGCCACATTACTTAAGGATGTCTACACAGAAATATCTTTGCCTGCCAACAGAAAGGAAAGGGAGAGTAAATGAACCTCTGATGGGAGAGATTTTCACAGCTGGGAGCAGCCACTGAGTAGCGTTGGAGTATTAGCATCAATGCTTGTTTTGTAGATCTATGTTTTCTTTCCTTAAAAAGGTGATGTCTCTACATAGGAGCACTGATATATATCTCTATGGTCATTTGGGCAGTGTTGCTTGTGAAGAGATCACTTTCCATACCCTTCCCTTTTCTAGGGATCAATAAAGCCCCTTGTTCTCTGTCCCTTTTCCTTTCTCTGCTCCTACCAAGCATGGAAGCAGAAACCAGGTTGTGCTGCTAAAGATTTTTCTTTTCTTTTCTTCTTATTTTCATACCCGAGAGTCAACTCTAGGGACTCTTCTACCAAGTATAGGTTTCTCTACTGATTAGTTATTTTGTAGAACCTAGATGTAGCCATAAAGTAAGTTTCTTTTTACCTACCAATGTATCCAGTTTATTTGCCAGAAGCTCAGATCTAGTTGTTTTTACCAAATACGTGTGGAGTACATGCTTGTTGCTTTGTTGCTGCTGCTGATAAAGCTCAGGTGTATTCATGGAGGGAGATATGATCTTTCAGATAGTCTGGACCCAAAAGAAATAGACTGCTGGGCAATGAAGCTTTTTAAACAAGGGAGTCATGTGTTCCCAGAAACTAGCCATAATCAGCAGCTGGCTGAGGCATTTTGGACTTGCTAAAGCATGTGAACAGTTTTCAAAGGCAGTCTCATGTAAAGTGTGTTTGTTGTTGTGTGTATTCAAGTTGTTTCTGACTTATGGAGACCCTAAGGAAACTCTGTCACAGCGTTTTCTTGGCAAGATTTGTTCAGAGTGGGTTTGCTTTTGCTGGCTTATAAAGCTACTTGCCCAAGGTCACCCAGTGGCTTTCCATGGCTGAGTGGGGATTTGAATCCTGGTCTCCTGAGTCATAGTCCAGTACTCATACCACTAAACCATGCTGGCTGTAGTAGTCTAAATGGGATATTAATCAAGACATGACTTATCAAGGAATAGGTACAGCTGGTGCACTAGTTTTAACTGTGCCAGTGCATTCCTGTCCATTGCTAAAACCTGGCCATCCAAGTTCAAATATGAGACAAGAAGTATGCCCAAGCTGTGAACCCGAGAGTTCAGGACTAGTGTAACTTCTTTTATCATAGGCTGAATTCCTATTCTGTGATCTGCCTTTTGACTACCTGGGAGCACCTCTGTCTTGTTTGAATTACACTTCAGTATGTTCATCCTTATGCAGTCCATTACTGACAGAAGAAAACAGTTTCCTTAGAGTTAAATGGAAAGGAGAGCTAGAGCTAGATGACATCAGCATACTGGTGATACCAAACCTCAAAGCTTTTTGATAATCTCTCCCTATTTATGTAGATGTTAAGGGGGACTAAGTGAAAGTCCAGCCCTGAAGACAGGACTGCACAGGCCAATGGCCAGGGTGTTGGAACAGCACCAACTTCTGAATTTGTCCTTTCAAGAATGTTTTCCATATTTTAATGAATTCTTCAGCAGTTTTCTACAGTAATATTACAACATAAATTTCAATCAAGTAGCAGTGGGTCTGTTGCAATAAAGGATAGTGAATCCACTTTCAATTATATGACCACTCACCATACAGATATTTTGGGTTCTATGGGCGATGTTGAACCTTTAGCAGAGATAGGCTTGAACAAACAAGATCCTCAGTTGAGCAGAGGTTGTAGATACAGTATTCATGTCATGTTCTGCAAGTAAAATGGGAAGTTCTGCTAATGTGTTTTAAGTATTAGGACCTAAATGGGAGCTAGTCTGCTGAGATGTGAAAAGTTTCCTAGTTTGCCTTAAGTCCAGGCAGGCCCTCTTCCCACTTTTTGAATTGTATTACATGTACAAGTAGAGAAGAAATGTCCCTACAGGGACATCAGTTATCCATTGGAGTGGTATAATTACTCCCTGTATCTGCTCATGTAGTTTACAAATAGAGGTGCTTTGTGTGTATCCACATTTGACTTGTAGCCATAACAAGCTGTTACAAGTCAAGTTCTGAAATATGTATTATAATGGAAGGTGTGGCAGTTAGAACTGAAGAGGTATGGGACAATAACAAGTTCATATCTATGGTCTTCAACTCAGCACTGTAGTCCAAAAGAGTTAAACACAAATAACCATCTAGAAGGTGGGTAACTGTTTTCTGTCTCAGTACTGTATTTAATTTCAGAGTTCTCAGGAGCTCCATTCAAATGGTGGGCCAAAGGGGAAAAAATCGTGGGTCCAAAAATACCTGCGTATTTAAGCTGAAAGCTCTTTATAGTAACTAAGCCTTTGGAGAGGCATTTCAGGTTTTAACATAGTGTTTAACACCTATATAAAGGCTGGGAAGACACCAAACAATGCTGTCATGGAGAGAGGGACATAACCACCTGGGAAACCCCATTGGGCCAGAGTGGAATCCTGGGGGCAGGGGGCAAATTCATCCCAGGTCCTGAGTTTCCACACTACTGATTTAGACTCCCTTGTGGACTTTTCGGAGGCTGTTGTGTAAGGGAAAACAATGCAGCCTTAAAGAGATGATCTCTCCTTAAAGAGAACCAATGTGATGTAGTGATTTGAATGCTAAAATGCTAGAAAATAATAATAATAATAATAATAATAATAATAATAATAATAATAATTTATATTTCCTGCTTCTACCTGCGGATTGAGGCAGGATTACACAATACAGTCGGCCCTTCTTATACACAGATTTTTTATACACGGATTTAAGCATAAACGGTTTGAAAATATTCCAAAAAAGTATAAATTTACCTTGATGTTCCATTTTTTATTAGGGACACCATTTTGCTATGTCATTATACTTAATGGGACTTGAGCATACACGGATTTTGTTATACACGGGGGATCTTGGAACCAAACCCCAGCGTATAACAAGGATCCACTGTACCATACTACATAAAATAATCAATAAAAACACGCCAAAATACAGTAAAATCATTAACATAGCCAAGTCGTTGTCTGTGTCTGTACTATTGAATCAGGTGTAGAAAATTCTGTAAGATCCACTATAAAAGATCAGGTGGATAGGCTCGCTGGAAGATATCCGTCTTAAGTGCCTTCTTAAAGGCTTCTAAGCTGGTGATGAGACAGATGTCTTCTGGTAAGTTATTCCAAAGTGTGGGGGCCACATCACTGCATATGATGTGGGCGCTTTGTGGGAAATTGTGATTAGTCTGGTCTTTGTACTAATAATTTCTTCCCGGATCTTCTGAGTGTGGGATGGATTGTGTAGGGAGAGGCATTCCCTCAAGTAACTCGGGCCCAAGCCATGTAGGGCTTTAAAGGTAATAACCAACACTTTGTAATAATAAGAATAAGAATAAGAATAATAAATTTGATTTATAGACCACTATTCCGCAATGATCATAGCGGTGTACAGTACAAAAATGCAATACAATACAATCTCTCTCCCTCAAGAAATTGGCTGAAGGGAGGTCTTTTCTTCTTCCAGGCAGGCCTGGTGGAGCTAGCCTGCCTCTCTCTCCCTCAAGATGGTGGATGAAGGGAGGGCTTGTCTTCTTCCAGGCAGGCCTGGTGGAGCTAGCCTGCCTCTCTCTCCCTCAAGATGGAGGCTGAAGGGAGTGCTTCTGTAGTGGGCCCAGAAGCTGATCAGCAGCCAGTGTAATGATTTTAGTATTGGAATAATATGGTCAGATCTGGATGTACCTGTGACTAATCTGGCTGCAGATATTCTCAGCCATGGAAACCCAATAGGTGTCCTTGGGTAAGTCATTTTCTCTCAGCCTTAGAGGAAGGCTAAGATTAACTCCCCCTGAACAAATCTACCTTTGATAACTCCATAATAGTGTGGCCTTAGGGTCATCATAAATCAGAAGTGACTTGAGCACATACAGCAACAAGGCTTATCAAGGCTAGAACTGAGGTTGAAAATTTGTTTAGGATTTTTAAAAAATACACATTATTAAAAGAAATCATGTTTCATTCTGTGTTTTTATTTTTACTTAGTACAAGTGACTAGGTAGTGATATTTAAAACTACAGTGGACCCTTCCTTTACACGGGAGATCTGTTCTGGACCCACCCACCCCACCCACCCCACCCACCCCCCGTACAAGGGGAATTTCACATATACTAGAGCCCCATTTAAAATAATGGGGCTCATATCTGCGGTGTGGCATCCGCACTATGGGTGCACATCCTATTACTTCTTCTGGGGCATGCCAGGGCTTTTTCTGGTGTGCCTTTTGTGATGCAGAGAACACCCAGCTGACCAATCAGAAGGCAGCTGAGGTCCAGCCAATAGAATGTGGGCTGGGACCTTTGAACATTCAATGCGTCCATTGGTTTTGGCAGTTGGAATGTTGACAGTTGGGAGACAATTAGGGTTTGTTTTGAGACCAAGAAGGGTCTGTTACATCCAGTGGGGGACAGTGATAGAATTAGAGTCTGAAATTGAGAGACTCGAGAGATAACTGAACTCTGGAAGAGGGTTTCCGTTAGTTATTATCCTGTGGGATACAATAGCCTTGGTGGCTGAGTTAGTCATAAGAGTTGCCCAAAGAGGGACAGGGAAGTCCTGAGGTGGTTAAAGAATATCTGGGGAAAGAGGAATAAACAGTAACAAAGTAAAGAGTACAAATGTAACAAAGTAACACGTGCCTGAACTAACAGCTGTTTAATGCCATTCAGTTCAAGTCATATCTGTTCAAACCCTTTGTTCAATAAAGTTCATATTTTGTTTTATCTAAAGGCTTGTCGGCCATATATAGTATATCCATGCTACTATATTATATAATACTGTGAACCTGAGTTTTAAACAGGGTACTGTCATCAATTATATTTGGTGGTAGTGCATAAAGAGTCGTTACATATTTGGTGGCAGCAATGAGATAATAAAAGTCCCAAGCGCCTGCCACATATTAAAGGGGGTTCGTTACACTTTTCAGCGTATACTGAAAGCCACATATGTCGCGTCCGCATATGGCGTGGGCTCACTGTACATCTAATTTCCCTCCCCATTATACTGTTGATGCTTTTGCCAGAATATCAGTTTGAATACATTACTTTTCCCTTTTAATGGATAAGTTTTAAGTGGTTTTAATTTTTTTTTTTTTGGATAGTTTAATAATTTTTCATGTTTTACATAGGTCTTTGTATGTGCTTTTACCTCAAGTTGTTTTAGTTTTGTAAGCTGCCATGAGGCCCAGTTTTGGTAGAAGGTCAGTTATAAACAAACAAACAATTTCTTTTAGAATTTCTTTTATAAAATATTATATCATTTAACTTAATATTTTTCAGTATACTTTTATTCTCACTGTTCAATATAGCTAAGACACATACTAGCTATCAGTGATATAATAAAAGTTTTGAAAATACGCTGTGGCGAGAAATAATAAAATGCCTATGGTATACAGTAAGAGAGCCTACTCAGGTAGACAATTTGTCATTTTGGAAGTTCATAGGCTTTTATTTTAACCACATTACCAGTAAACTTTTTTAATAAAGAGCATATCCTTTTGAACATTTGATGGCTCCTAACGTCTATCTATTTTTTGGTAGCATAAGTAGAATATGTAGGAGTCCTACACATGAACTTGCTTATATAGTTAATGCATATTACCTTAATGTATTTTGTAAGGTTTTATTTTATGGCAGGTAAATTCATATTCAAACTGATTTTGTTACAGCTCTTGAAGAGCTGCATATTGTGAAACATGATGTATTATTTAACCTAAACATTGTGGGAGATATGAGGGAAGCCAAGGCCAGATCTTAAAAGCCTCGGCATTCTCCTCTGGACCATCCTCCCCCAGACTGAGAGAGAGTCAAACCTGGAGTTCACTCCCCACCATGCCCAGTACCAACAAGGGCCAGCTGTATGACACTGAGGGAAGCCAAGGCCAGGTCTTAAAAGCCTCACATTTCTCCTCCGGACCATCCTTCACCAGCCTGAGAGGGAGTCTGACCTGGAGTTCCCCCACCCACCCACCCAGCACCATCAAGGGCCAGCTGTGTGATGCTGAGGGAACTCGGCCTCCATAGAACTTGTTGAGAGGGAGGCAGAGATGGAGAGTGGCGCTCTACAAACGCCGGCTCCAATTACCATCACCCCAGCACATCTATAGCACCGCTGACGTCTACTGAGAAGGAGGCGGATGGAGACAGAGTGTGGCATCTGACTGGGTTTTGAATTTTTTAAATCGTTTAATTCATTTTAAACTGAGAGGAATGTTATTATTAGTTAATGCTGGTGGGAGTGTAATGTACTAGTCTCCTGTTGCTATTGCATTATTGTTGTTCTGTATTTTATGCTATATTGTATTTTTTTTTTTTTTTGGCTACCAAGAGAGAACCAGAAATTATTAGTTAGATTAATATGTTATGTTATACCTTATTTATTATTAAGTTATATATTTTGTATTGTGTACTTTACATAGCTATGTTTTGTATTTTGTATTATGTTCGCTGTATTTCTTATATCTATTTTGCAACCTTGTATTTTATTTGACCTTTAATTGATTTGTACTGTATTGTAGTTTCTTACTGTTATATTGTATTTCTTTATTGCTGTAACCCATCCAGATTCTATGTGATTGGGCGGGCTATAAATAAATCCATTGTTATTGTTGTTGTTGTTGTTATTATTATTATTCCAACCTTTATCCTCTTGCTAACATGTTGTTTCAAATAGTTCCCATTTTACTTCTTTGATCCTTGAACAGACCAAGCTAGAAGTCAGAAGAAACTCTGGAAGCCAAATGGCGAAACTAAAGCTGTCTTCCTTTGCTGATAACATGGGAAGGCGTGACTCATTAGAAAAGACAGTAATGCTAGGAAAAGTAGAAGGTAACAGAAACAGGGTAAGATTGCACCCATATGGCTAGACTCAATCAGGAAGGCCACAGGCCTTAATTTGTAAGACTTAAGTAGAGTAGTGGAGGATAGGGGACTTGGAGATGTCTCATCCATAGGGTTGCCATAAGTTTAGTTCAACTCAAGGGCAGTTAACAACAACAAAAGCATATTAAAACACACATATATCCCAATTACACATGAAGAAGATGTAGGAGATGCATGCTGACTGTACTATGCTGTGTTATGCATAGTTAGGGGCTTTCTTTAGTTAGGCACTTTATGGAACTGAGATTAATTGTGAGCACAGCAATGCTTTCTGGAGATGGCAAGAGTTTAAACTCACTGTTAAAATTCTGAACAGTAGAAACATTTTAGAATGTTTCCCTTTAACGAGTATTTTGGGTTTTCAGAAAGCTGAAAGCATCACTTTTTTAAAAATGTAGATATGGCTGTAGCAGCCTTATATTCTTATTTAAATAGCCTGAAGGTTTCAAAATTAATATCATGCTTTTAAAAATGCTTTAAAATCTTGTTTTATTCCCCAGAGATTTGTTTTCTGCTGTTGCGATTAGATGATGACAGCTAGCTGGCTTTTAAAATTGATCAGGAAGTATTCTGGCAGTCATTCACTGTTGTAAAAGCACTTTAATGGATATGAGCTATTCACCCAAATCAGACTCAATGTCAAAACAGGCGAAAATACAGCTGTCATTCTGGACAACAAGTTACACATATGCAAACAGCTGCTTAGAACACTATAGAAAGTCAAGCCTGAAATGAATTTTAAGGCATTATTTGTGTATATGCATTTGATGCATGTGTATGTACATAAATTTTCTAATATGTCTATGACCTGTTTGACCTTTTTCCTGGTGCGAGAATTTTGTTCTTCATGTGCTCAGAGCTATGTTTTTGCAAGTGGAAGTTTCTCAGTTTGTTTATGGCATGGTGAACATAAAAAGTGGGATATTGTATGGTGGCCCTTACCATGGGGCAAAAGAAGTGTGAGTATGGGGATGTGATGGAAGTGAATCTTAGCATGAGTCATTTCAACTAGGCTTGCTTACTGAAGTGCTGATCTTTGATTTCCCTTTCTTCAATGATGGAATGTGGTAGTTTTGTTGTTGGAAGCTTTCACTTAGGTTGGCAAGTGAGACAAAGTCCAACCAAGGCATTGCCTTCTTCTTTTAGACATACAGTAAAATATACATACACAGCTTTCATATATGATATTGTTATGATATTGATATTGTGAAAAATCATGTATATAAGAGTTTGCAAAGATCATATTCACAAAGCATTTTCAGAAAAATTGAACATTTTTAGAATTGTCAAATTCTTACACACAGTGGTTAGCACTACTTCCCTGTAATTATTCACTTGACAGTTGTAAATAATAGCATGAGCTATTTTGATCTTGACCCACTTCCCTATTTTGTTGCTTCCTTCTAGCACCATAAAGATCACCCTGTAAACAGTTTCTGTCAAAATCATCTGTTAAAAATCTATCCCTTCATTCAGAAAAAAACAATAACCCATGCTTGTTAAAACATTACACTGAGACATCTGGAAGCCTGGAATATTCTGCTCCCAAAGCTGCCTCCACATTCTCTCATTACTTGGGACCCTCTGTTGTGATGCCGTTTCACATGGATATCTGCTGTGCTGCCTGGCACTGCTGATGCGGTGAGTTCCTCCCTTTGAGGTCAGAATGAGGCACCCAGCATCAATCACATGGCTGGATTCTTTGCTCTGATCTCAAAGTGAGCAACTTGCCATGGTAATGGTGAGCAGAACAGCAGGACACATTAAAAACAGTCAATTGGTGTTGCAATGGAGGGATCTGGATCTCATGGCAGGATGCAGAACAAAAAATGAGGTTTTTTTTTTTTTAAATTTTTTAAGGGAGTTATACAGTAGGTTCAGTATTGAACTGGCTGGACATCGCCTGAACAATTTGCACCAAAACCAGGGATTGGGCCCTGTATCATCTGAACAAATAACTATGGATACAAGGGGACGATGCTTTATTTGCCCCATGGAGACAAGACTTGTTATCTTGCAGATATTTGGGCTGTGTGCAGGAGACTGCAGGGAGAGAGGAGAAACAGTGAAACATGTCTCTGTTATGTTAGGAGGAATGCTCCACTGGAACAGAAGACTTCCATGTAAAAGAAGTCTGGCCCTTCATTGCTTGTGGCAAGGCAATCTTGGCTTAACTGAACTAGACATTTTAAACTTTTAATTACTATCTTTAAACAATCAAGGATGTTAAAGATGTGTTGCCAAACTAAAACAAAGATTGAGGAACAGCAGCAGTATGACTCTTCTTGGAAGGGGAAAGAAGGAAGGCTACAACTCCCTAGCCAGTCACATTCAGTGCCATACATTCACTGAAAATGGGAATCCCAATCATCATGATTGTTTTTGTTCTTGTTGTTGGATGCCTTCAAGTTGGTTCAGACTTATGGTGACTTTTATTGGCAAGGTTTGTTCACAGAGGGTTTGCCTTCCTCTGACCAAGAGAGTGTGATTTGCCCAAGGTCACCCAGGGGGTTTTCATGGCTGTGCATGCATTCAAACTCTGGTCTCTAGACTTGTAGTCCAATGTTCAAACCATTACACCACACATAGTAATTGACAAAACTTCTCTCCATAAAATTTATCTAATCTCATTTTAAAACCATCTGATTACCACGGTGGTAGTAAATTCCATAAATTATATGCATGTGTTAAGAAGGACTTCCTTTGTTTGTCTGGAATATATATTTTAATTCTGTCTCATTATTATGTGGGACAGATTAACTTTTAAAAACATGTTTCTTCATTTTTTT
Source organism: Sceloporus undulatus (assembly GCF_019175285.1). Taxonomy (NCBI): domain Eukaryota; kingdom Metazoa; phylum Chordata; class Lepidosauria; order Squamata; family Phrynosomatidae; genus Sceloporus; species Sceloporus undulatus. The sequence continues at coordinate 333,131,716 of NC_056522.1, forward strand.
CTAACTAGGAATATATTTATAAATATCTTGTTTGTTTTTGCTTGGTTACATTTTTCCTAAACATGTGATCTCTGTGTATCTACTTTTGACATTCAAAAATATTACATTCCATTAAGGAAGCTAACATTGTTTTCAGATTAATAAAAATAACTTGCTTTTATCAACCTCTCTAACCTTCTGTAGTCAAAACATACTGGAAAAGAAGAAAATGCGTAGCTGTTCAACTGTTTGTTAAGAAAATAACTCGGTAGCTTGGTAAGGTAATTGGACTGAATTTTTGTACATTTGTACACAACGTTCCTGTCACTTAATCCTAAATGCCTAGTTTATCTTCTAAACTAATCTTCTGGTGGATTAGTTATCTCTTCAGGTTTTCCTTCGGTGCTTTCCAACTTCCTCTCAACACTGCTTTAAAAAATTTGAGGCTCAAATGAGATGTGATTGTATAAATGCTGTTAACATACATGCTTGAAACTCTGTCAGTAAAACATGTTTAAAAATGTCAGGAAAGTCTGACCATCATGAGAACTATAGGTAGTGTGGAAGCAGAATTTCACTCTCTTCCATGTGAAAAATTCTTAATGAATACTACCTCTGCAAAGCTTTTATTTATCTTGGGAATATATAATAATAATATTTATTTACTTATACCCCGCTCTTCAACCAAAAGGCTATCAGAGCGGCTTACAAATTGTTAATTGGACATTTCCCTGCCCTCAGGTTTACAATCTAAAGAGACAAGACACAAAAGGAGAAGGGAATGGCAGTGGGGAAGGGGAAACGTCCAGCAGATCTTCTCTCCCTCTGATGCCTGGACCCAAGGCAGATGGACTGGAGGGAGGGCCCTTCCTCTTATTCTGATTAGGCCCAATTAGGGAA